>NW_024622282.1:0-3075 GCF_008729295.1 Plectropomus leopardus
AGATTGCCGGCAACATCCGCTGCCCTTTTTCCCCTGCCAGATTTCTGCGTTTCCCAGCATGCGCTACTGAGGCTGTAGTTGACCCCGAGCTTTTCTGGAAGTCTCTGAGGGATTGCTGAGTGTGTGTGGGTGGCCTAAACAGAAGTTTGCTGCCGGTCTGCCTTGCTTTGTCTTCGGTGAGCTGCAGGTGGGTGCTGACCCTCTGTTGGCATCCTGCCCAAACATCACAATACACCGTCTCACATCAGGCACCAGCTGATGTTAGATGTCCTGGTTAAACCTGTCAGTATGTCAGTATGCCTTCAGCATACTGACATACTGTATGCTGAGTGACTGAGAAAATGCATGAAATGTTTGCCCCACTTGATCTGTTCAAGGACCATCAAAATTTTGATGATCCAATGGTAATTTTTGTTTTTTCAGTTTCTGGCTATGATAAATGGTGCAATTGTGGTGATTTTATGTCAATGGGCCAGCAGATTTGGAAGGCATGTTTTCTTTTAAGATTAAAAATATAAAATAAAATTTAAAAAAATAACAAATTTTGAAAATATTTTTTTTAAGAAAAAGACAGTTGCTCAAATTAAAAAAAAAAATTGAGTAATCATTAAATAAAATACAAATCATTAAAAAATAAACAAAAAATGAGCAAAAGTTTTAAAGAAAAAAATGCCAAATAGACTTTAAAGGAAAAAAAGCAATTTAAAAGAAACATATCAAAAATTTTAAATGGGAAAACAATCACCTAAAGAGTTAAAAGAAAAAGAAACTTTGCCAAAAGTAACTTACTAAATATTGTACAGAACAAAATGGTCAAAAATGTTAAAAGAATTTTAATTTTTTTTTCTTTTTTTAAAGAAGACATGCCTTCCATGTTTTATATACAGAAATGCCCCTGCCATGTCAGTGTCTAAATACATAAATGTGAGATTCAACTATAAGCCTCAGAGCCAATTAGCTGCCTGTGTGTGAAATTTCTCGTGTAACTCCACTCCGTGGAATTGGAAATGGTTTGAGTGTGAGAGCTTTTCATGTATGAGTCACTGTGAGGAAAGATGACATTGGTCCATGTGTTTCTGAAATATTACACATACACACTAAAGCTGTCACTTACTGAGTGTGTGCATTTGTCTGTTTACACATCACAAATCCAAATTTTTAGAAGCATCTTTGCAAACTGTGTACATTTGTCTTTGTCTGTCTTTTTTTGCATATGTGTGTGTGTGTGTGTGTGTGTGTGGGTGTGTGTGTGGGTGGGTGGGAGAGTCACATCCCTGTGGGAGGTGTGACTGATTCAACTAGACAATGACACTCATGTTCTAACAAGTTAATTGTGCTGATTTTCTCACCTGACCCAGATAAAATGATTGTTGACCGTATAATTATGCTCACTGACAGAGATTTGTTTGTGTGTCTCTGTGTGTGTTTAAATTAGCTAACTATGGTAAATGAGTGTTAAATGAAGCAGCAAATTACTGTCTTTTCCTTTTGCTCACATGAATGTACCCAAATACTGAGGCTGTATGTCCGCCAGTAATTCCAGTTCCATGCCTTTTCTGCTTTTAATGTTGCACATAATGTTATTTTAAACAAAGCAAGTGTTGTTGATTAGTTAGTCTGACTCACAGGATGTAGACTGTGGCTATAAACCTGACATTGCAAAACATACTGCTGTTATGACAAAAACCTGGTGTTTAAAGGTTTAAAATTATAAAAGATTAATCAATATTTGATATTTATGATTAGGACTAATGTTGGCTAAAAAATGAACTAAATAAAGGTACAAAATCATATTAATGTATAATATTTTTTTTAAGCTTGATTTTGAAAAGTGCATTTTGTGCTCAGAGTGATTAGAGTGTGTGTAGGGCACTATGGAATAATGTTGTTTTAGACATTTTCTACCTTTATGGGAGTTGACAGTAGATGGATGATGAATTGAGATGAGAAAAAGATATGGAGTACAGGCCATATAGCAATGCCATCAGACTCTGAGCTGAGTTGTTCAGTCAAATACATTGAGGCGCGCATTTCGGGTGGAATACTTTGTAACGCAAATGCAATCATCGTAACAAAAGATAAAATAATTGCCTCTGTGATGACTATGGGGTTAAGCAAAAGTGCTCTACCATGTCTGTGGAAGCCGAACAATCATATCTCAGTGTTTTTGAAACGAGTTTTTTTCCCCATTTGTAAAATTGTTTCTAAAATGATCCTCCCAACATGGACATTTTTGAGAGTTTTGTTCTGTTTTTTTCCTCATCAGCTATTGCCGAGATGCCCTTGAGCACCATCTCTGTGTCCTGAATATGACTTTAGTTCAACTCTTAAGTGTGAATGTGTGGAGACAGTAAAGCAGGATATGAGCAGCCTTGCACTGTTGGATAAAAGTCAAAGAAAAATAATGAATATGTATTAATTCTGTCATATTAAGAAACATTTAAATTGGTCTTTGTCTTGACTCACACTTATATTCTCCAGCCAGACAAACACAGGTGGGCTGGATGAATAGAAGACATTTTAATAACAAAGATATTGCCTTTAATTGAAAATGTTAAGTGCGGTGCCACGTGTCAGAGACAGAGCTAATGATCCGTACACAGCGGAAATAAAAGCACAGCGAGGAGCGCAGAAAGGAAGGAGAGACAGAGTAGAATAAGGATACTCAACGTGGTTTGCTTGGGGACGCTTTTGTAAAATGACTGAAGGCCAGGGGCCAGTAGCAGCAGCAGCCCCATACATAATAGGGACTTAGGGCATTTCCAGGACTTTGGTACGTTTCTTAGATTTTAGGACATTTCTAGGATTGTAGGGCATTTCTAGAATTTGAGGAAATTTCTATGATTGTTGGACATTTCAAGTGTTCGGGACATTTCTCTGACTTAAGGACGTTTGTAGGACTTTGTGACATTTCTAGGATTTTTGGCTGTTTCTTTGATAGGATGTCTCTAGGACCTTTTTTTTGATTATCAAGCTATATTTTGATGCTATTTTATGCACTTGCGCACCTTATGTATACTAAAAGTAGAAAAACAGTTCCCAGTGTGAATCGCTTCATTTTTATTGTGAATTAGA
>NW_024622283.1:0-1751 GCF_008729295.1 Plectropomus leopardus
ATTCTCTCAGTACCGCATGGAGAAAATTGCCTGCTTTATTCTTACTCTAGATGCAAGAAATTAGGCATTGATTTCAGTGTAACATCTGGTGTAAAACAAAAATTGGATTCCAAATTATTGACTAATGGCATCATGGTTGAAATTTCCACTTTTGCCACCGAACTACTATCAGCCCAAAAGTATTTCATCACAGAAATACTGGAGTTTAACTTTCATCTAAATCTCCACAGCGAGCTATATCGCAGTGCCTTTGCTCACAAAGTTTGTTCTAAAATGAATTCAATGATTAGAACAGTTAAACAAAAAATCACAACGCAAAGCAAAAGGGTTTTTGAACTCCCTGACATGAGGTCCTTGAAAATAACTTTTTCTGACAGAGCTATGCGCTGCCCCAAATGCGCTCAAGAGAGAGAACATATGATTCGTGACAACAGAACTGGCCAGGGTCAAATGCATCATCATCGTCCACATACCGTCACCAGAAAGGCCCACAAAAAAGCACAAAAGCCATCAAAAGATCCATCCTCTACCTTCACAGCAATAGAGGAAATGATAATGGACAGATACCCTCTTTGCAAGAAAATGGGTTTGAAGCTGTGTGTGAACAAAGACCAACCTAAAGATGCACTTGACATACGTGGCTTGACGTTTGGGATTATGCTTGAAATGGCTCACTTTACCAAAGTATTGTGTTCCACAAAAAACAAGATCATCAATACCATCCTGAAACACAACTTTAACATTGACATGGAGAGAGAAAAAATAAATATTTTGAAGCTGTTTGGCAGAGCGAGAGCACTTGAGGATAGTGAGATGGCCTGGTTCAGTGAAGTGTTTGTTCCACAGCCAGTTCCTCGCAGAAAACCCAAGCCTGCTAATAACTGTAAAGGGTCACCTGCCATGCAGATAAGGACAAGGAAGAAAACACTCCAAAACAGACAGCTGGCACTGAAAATAGAAAAGGAAAGAGCTGCCCTACCAAGCTATAATAACAGTAACATTGTGATTGAACAAGAGGAAATGGGAACAAAATGGGACGACACTTGTCTTCTTGGAGAGACTGATACAGACTCTGACGAAAACACAGACTCAGAAAACTTTGTCAATCAGGATCACTTACAGAACACAAAAAGGTTTTCTCTGAGTTCTGATATTCTTAGACAGTTAAAATCAAATTGTCTGGATATAAGGGGATGTTTCGTGGTCCTCAGAGACATCAGATCTAATTTACCAGCCAAAAACTCAAATGTAAACACATCTGCAAGTCAGCCTAAACAAAAAGGGCTCTGTGGTGAAGAGCAAACACAGACTCCAAGAAATGAACCAAATGAATATGACACTGAACAAAAGGGCACAGGAACAGAGAACAACATGTGGAAGTTGCGTGCTAACCGTGTTAAACAAATCCTCTCTGAGGTCGGTCCATTCACCTATTCCGAAAAAGTGGGTCTTGAATTCAGTATTGGATTTGGCCCAAAGCAAAACGTTATTGTTGACTCTTTGCATAGTTCTGCTCTGCTGGAAGTTGCTAAATTTGCCCTAGCAATGAATGCATCTCAACAGAATTTCATCATGGAGATACTTGAGTACAACTTTGACTTTAGCGGGTTGAGTGAACACCAGAAGAATCTTTTTACATGTGAAATTATGGATTCAGTAAGAAAACTGAAAGATTGTGAAGATGCAGTCAAATTCTCAAAGGTGATCTTTGGTTTGCCATCTTTATTGACTGCAAAGGACCAGAAAGTTCA
>NW_024622284.1:0-1191 GCF_008729295.1 Plectropomus leopardus
TTTAAAAAGGGGCTAAAAACCATTTTAAACCACATAAAATACTGTGCAGAGACACACCATAGCAAAGGATTTTGCAAATAAAGGCTAAAACACCAATAAATGGCATGTCCAAAAATCCAGCAAAAAAGCAAGGCTATAGTATGGCAAAAATGTCAAAAAATGCCATTTTTAAAAAGGGGCTAAAAACCATTTTAAACCAAATAAAATAGTGTGCACAGACACACCATAGCAAAGGATTTTGCAAATAAAGGCTAAAACGCCATAAAATTGCATGTCCAAAAATCGAGCAAAAAAGCAAGGCTATAGTATGGCAAAAATGTCAAAAAATGCCATTTTTAAAAAATTGCTGAAAACCATTTTAAATCACAGAAAATAGTGTGCAGAGACATGCCATAACAAAGGATTTTGCAAATAAAGGCTAAAACACCATACAATTGCATGTCCAAAAATCCAGCAAAAAAGCAAGGCTATAGTATGGCAAAAATGTCAAAAATGCCATTTTTAAAAGGTGCTAAAAACCATTTTAAACCAAATGAAATAGTGTGCAGAGACACACCATAGCAAAGGATTTTGCAAATAAAGGCTAAAACACCAATAAATGGCATGTCCAAAAATCCAGCAAAAAAGCAAGGCTATAGTATGGCAAAAATGTCAAAAATGCCATTTTTAAAAGGTGCTAAAAACCATTTTAAACCAAATGAAATAGTGTGCAGAGACACACCATAGCAAAGGATTTTGCAAATAAAGGCTAAAACACCAATAAATGGCATGTCCAAAAATCCAGCAAAAAAGCAAGGCTATAGTATGGCAAAAATGTCAAAAAATACGCCATTTCAAAAAACTGCTGAAAACCATTAATAAACCAATTAAAATAGTGTGCTGAAACATGCCATAGCAAAGGATTTTGCAAATAAAGGCTAAAACACCATAAAATTGCATGTCCAAAAATCCAGCAAAAAAGCAAGGCTATAGTATGGCAAAAATGTCAAAAAATGCCATTTTTAAAAAGGTGCTAAATACCATTTTAAACCACATAAAATAGTGTGCTGAAACACGCCATAGCAAAGGATTTTGCAAATAAAAGCTAAAACACCATAAAATTGCATGTCCAAAAATCCAGCAAAAGAGCAAGGCTATAGTATGGCAAATATGTCAAAAAATGCCATTTTCAAAAAACTGCTGAAAACCATT
>NW_024622285.1:0-1402 GCF_008729295.1 Plectropomus leopardus
ATAGCATTGCTGAATCGTAAAGAAACAAAGTTTCAGCGTATTCACTACATAACATATATAACATGTCTGTGGTTTAAAGAAACTGTCTACATTTATTCTGGCAACTGGATTGTAGGAGGGTACTCTCACTAAGATAAGAAAAAAACATCTTGTTTTCATCATCCACAAATTGTCCAATGCAAGGAAACATAAAACAAGGTTTTTAATTTAACATAAAAATTATTTAAAAAAAACACTTCAGTATCATTTTTAGAATAGTTTTAGAATAATTAGAATTATTTGATTATTTAACTTTGTGGGCTATAGAAATATTGTTGGTTACCCTTGGATGACTTTTGTGCGTTCAGTTACTCGATGACTTACACACTGCTCTTAGATGCTCTTGCCCTCTGCTGACATGGCATTTACAGTATCACAAGTGTTTTGCCATTTGATTTTTCTGTAACACCAGAACTGACACTCAACAAATTCCCATGTTTACAGTATTTATTTACCAGTAATTTGTTTTCACTCCTGCTGAAGTTATTTTTTACAGCCTTTTTGTGTTTGCTGGCATCTCTCCAACTCTTGAGCATGTGCCAGTACTATTTGAACATAGCAACACCTGCTCTTATACAGCATTGTGCTTAGGGGAGATACCTATGCCCATAAGCCATTAGCCACTGCCTCCAATATATGATCATGTGGAATTCATCTTTCAGCACGCCTGGGTAAGAGCCGATTTGGGTGGTTAAAGATTGTTTGGTGCATCTTGAGTTGACTTCTCTTATTCTTTTCTGTCAAAAGACAGTTAAGAAAAACAAAATCAGAGAAATTTAGGCGAATTCTACAGCATGAGTCCCAATGAATGCCACAGGATTGTATGCAATTTCTTTTTTAACCTGCGAAACACACACATTCCCTGACAGGTTTGCTGTTTTGGAGGGAAGGGGGTGATTGATTAGTCTCTGTGGAGATGATACGTCTTGTAATGAACAAAGGAGAGCTGGCATGTTAATTTTGTAGTGTGGGACGCTCTAACGTTCTCGTATGTGTGCTTGTGTGTGTGTTCTTTTGAATTTGATTTTTTTTTCTTGTATTTTTTCATTTGTGTCTGTACGTGAGATCTCATAGTAAGGGTGTTTCCGTCCACCCATTTTAATGTACACGTTCAGTTTGCACTCAAAAATAATAGCAAATGAGGCCGGCTGAGGTGGAAAAGTCATTGTATCAGTGAAGAAAAGTGCAATATAAATAGATGTAATGAATAAAACATGTCTTGGGTCAGGCATGTCACTCAAATGTCAACTGAAGAGACTAAAAATAGCTGAAAACATCAGCACAATGAAGAGATTTAAACTGTAATTCATTATTATTGGTTTTAATTATTCTTTGATTCATTTTTGTTTTGACTTTTTTGATG
>NW_024622286.1:0-1705 GCF_008729295.1 Plectropomus leopardus
CGCATTGATACAGTTGGCGGGTGAAGTTCAGAAGAAGGAAAATAGTTCCTACGTGAAACTGCTCATATTAGTTACTTAAGCACATAAACGGCCCTGCAAAGTTGTAATTGCTAGTCGGAAATTGGGAAATTAACCCGAGCTGCCAAGTTGTGACGTTTGCGTGACGTTTCGGGGCAGCAGAAATGGCAGAAAGTATGGAAACAGCGTCAAGTAGTAGTAGTGGCAGTAGTAATACTGGTTGTAGTTGCAGCAGTAGCAATAGTAGTAGTAGCAGTAGAAATACTAGTTGTAGTAGTAGCAGAAGAAGTAGTAGTAGTTGTTATCGTCGTAGCAGTAGCAGTAGTCATAGATGTAGCAGTAGTAGTAGTAGCAGTAGGGGTAGTAGTAGTAACAGAAGTAATAGTAGTTGCCTGGCAGAAGTAGTAGTTGTAGTAGTAGTAGTAGTAGTAGTAACAGTAGTTGTAGTCGCAGCAGTAGCAGTAGTAGTAGCAGCAGAAGAAGAAGAAGTAGTAGTAGTTGTTGGTATAGTTGTGACAGTAGCAGTAGTTGTAGTAGTAACAGAAGTAGTATTAGCAGTAGTAGTACGAATAAATCAGTCCTACTGTGGACGTACAGCGCACTGGAGACAGAAAGCCTGAGAGGACAGACTACGGTCTGTCACTGCGAATACTTCCACCTCGTAGGTTTTCCCACAGAAACACCTGCAGTAACTTGTCCCTGAGGACTCCAATGAAGCGCTGTCTCATGGACGGTGCACCTGCACTCTGTCTCTGCGGATGAACGTATGAATGTGTCCGTCTCAGACACCAAACATCGTCCCGTCTTCACCTGGCTGTGGACACAGGTGCCCTCAGGATTCACGCAGCAGTGGATTCTTCAGAGTCCGATCTCCCTGAGACTCCTCCACGAACTCGCTGTTTTCAATTTCAACTCCTACACGTTTCTCTTTCTATTTCAGCTGACTCGCTTGTTTTATTTATTCCTACATCTTTTCTTCAGGCGTCTCTTTTCTGCCTCTTTGTCACGTCGAATGTGCATCCATTTCTCTGAGATCTGAATCATCAAGGGCTACTTTTTTATACCCGACACAACAAAGGAAAGTGGTAACTTGACAGTTTCCCCGGCGCATTACATCTCACTCTCCGCTCCTAAGACTCTCAGACGCAAGGTTACGGGGAGAATATTCGGAGAAATGAATCTGCCTGATGTTGTTGTGCAGAGAGACGAGACGCGGAAAAGAAGTCGGACTGCGTGTGAACTCGGCCGTACCTCTGAGGGGCGACTTCATGGCAGCCTCCACCATGCCGACCAGCAGCTGGAGACTCTTGGGGTCCTGGGCGAGGCCGGAGGCGAACGCTGCCAGGGCGTCGGCATGACGACCCAGGTACTGCAGGGCAACCCCCTGACGAAAGTAGGCCTGCAGGAATAAGAAAACAGAGACGTCAGCTGCTGAAGGGGTTAACAGAGGCTAACGTTTTTTAGCCACGTTTATGCAAAAAAGCTGCAAAAGCTGTATTTAACCCTTTGAAACCAGAGCAAATTGGTTTGATTTGTTTTCTAAAAAACTTGTTAAGAAGGCAATGAGCAGGAAAAGAAGAAATTACCCAAAAATTTGTAAGAAATTAATAAAAATGACAAGAAAATTACCTGAAAATGAGAAAAATAAATAGTCAAATAAATAAATACATTTTAATAATACATAATA
>NW_024622287.1:0-1468 GCF_008729295.1 Plectropomus leopardus
AATAATAATGTTAATTGTTTCTGCGTCACTGAATAAAAACATGCAGTATAAATAAAATTGTATAAGTTATGGTAGTTTAGAAAGAAATGTACCAGTTTATTCTTGAAATAAAGTGGCCTGATTTCTTTAAAAGTTTGTAATAATAATGTAGTAACGCAATTTTATTTTAATGCTTTTATTGCTTCTTTTTTTTTTACGCGTGATTAACACACACACACACATTGTGGAATTATGACCCTCAACCCGTCCCGTAGTTTGGGAAATCTGGAGGTTATGCATTAGTAGCGTTGAGGATAGTTGCAGAAACAAACCAGTGTCCAATCTGCCCCAAACTTCAGATCAGTGGGGGAGTCTTCAGCAGTAAAGCATTTTAAGTGCAATCATCTTAAACCCAGCATTTTGAAAACTTGTACATTGTCCATTGTGTAACAGCATTTTAACAGTACTTTAATTAAACTAAGACTGTTTTCCTTTAACTTCCAATTACTAATTAATTACCAAAAAAGCTCCCCTGAAGACACACGCAGCAGTTTTATTGGATGTAATGTGTGAAAACTCTAAACTAAACATGCTTTAATCATAGGAAATTGGTGAGCTAACAGGCTTGAGTACACTTGGTTCTGTAGATAGGAAAGATTTATGAAAAAATAATGCTAAAATATACATATTTGTACAAGTGAATTAATACAAAAACAAATATTTAGACAACCTCTGGGAAAAAAAAAAACCTCTGACCTAAAGTTTGTCAGCCTCATTTGACAAATGAGCTATATTAGTTCTACCGGAGAAATTTAAGAATAAATCTAAAATTAATCAAGGTGTCGTTTGGCCATACAGCTATCAGAAACGTCAGAAAAAATATTCCTTTTGACAGCTGGTGAAAATCCCCAATGTGAGATCAATAATTTAGGTCTGGCTCGTGACATTCAGCCCCTGGAGAGAATAGAAGTGTCGTCAATTTACCTTTGACGTACACAAAACTGGTGAGGACCTGCCAACTCATGACTTCTTTCTGCCATGTCGCACAGAGCAGAGTGCACAGGTGGAGGAAGAGTTCAGGAAATACCTCCGAAATCAGTCAAAGTGGCACACTGCTAAAAAATACTCCTTTAGAGTCATCAGACCTATCAGACCGTCTCTTCTGGAAGGCAGCATTTACACAGTTTAGTGCTTGATCTGAAACCATAGCGTCGCCAAAAGCATGCTTGAGAGATTGCCAGAACAGATTTCCTATAAACTCTTGTGCAATTTTTTTGGGGGGCTGCCACCTTTTCCCGATCACATGCAGATACACATCCTCATAAAACATTCAATTTCATCTTTAGATGCTGACATTTAAAAAAAAAATGTGTTGCAAAACCACAAACTTGCCAATTACAACAATGGCCATTTGTATGTCAATTACTCACCCTTTGTTGAATTTGTACAGAAAACTTAGTTGTTTCTTTCTTTATTTGGCATGCTTTTG
>NW_024622288.1:0-1039 GCF_008729295.1 Plectropomus leopardus
GAAAAATCTAAAACAAACAAATGAAGACTGAAAAAAAGACTGATTCTCACTGTCATTTCTGGTAGAAAGTGATCTGTGTTACAGTTGCGTTTTGTCATAACAGAAATGAAAATATACTGTACAGAGTTCATGGTCAGTCTGCTCAACTGTTTTTTAAATAAAAATAGAATTAAAAAAATAGAGAAAAAAAGTATTTTATAAAAAAACAAGAAAAAATGCCTTGTTTTCATTTTTGTTTTCTGGATTAAAAAACCCCCAAAACAAAACATATGAAAAATAACCACAGTAAAATAAGTTCTAATTTTGTTTTCCAAATTCCTTTTTTTGTCATTGTACCATTTTAATCTGAAGAATGAAGAAAGACAGACAGATAACGGAGGAATTTAATTAAATGTATCAAAATAAAAGCCCAGAGGATAAAATGAATGTAAGCATAAAACAAAAAATAATAAAATAAATAAATAAATACGAACAAATAAATCTTGGCTGATGCAAATATTTAAGCAAATATTTGTTTAATTATGTACACAACAGGCAAGTTTTACTGAAGCAGATTATAGTCTTGATGTTTATCCGATTTATATTAAAAAAATTAAATAAAGGGAGTCTTTTTTGTAAAAGCAAATAACATTATGAAATGAAAAAAAATCTGTTTTTAAATTTATGTTGTGTGGTACCATTAAGTTTCTATGAAAATGTATTCACACCCTAATAGTTCAAGTTGTAGAGGTAAATGAGCGTCAATAAACCTTTTCCTCCTTTTTAAACCACTGTTTTTTTTCAATATGCCCTCTTCCAGGTCACAAACTGTAACCCTAAAAGTGATAAATTACATAACTGACTACATAAAGTGATAGACGTGTGTGTAAGCCTTGACTTTCCTGCCACAGAGGCCAAAATGTTACCAAATAATGACAAAATACTTGCTCAAGAATGACCCTAAAAAGTGCAGGAAAAAAAAGGCTAATTGGTGTTGGATAAATATAAGTCAGGGCGTTTGACCAGGGCTGCCAGCCCCTTCTGTCTATTTATTTACCCT
>NW_024622289.1:0-4153 GCF_008729295.1 Plectropomus leopardus
GGAACATGGAGGCCAGAGTGAAGGATAGTGAGAGCCATGTGGATGAACTTAAAGCTGAGCTGATGGTCACCAGGGCCAGATGGAGCTGCTGCAGAGAGAAAACTCTGGTAGAGACTAGTTCCTCTTCCTGTTGAGTGTATAATCTTATCATGCACATTTACTGTAGTTTCTACTATATCTAATTTTGGGTCAGAAGATAAGATGAAGGTAAACATGCTAATTTGTTGTGCATGTGCAACACTTTGCTCTGCTTTTTAATTCATCAACTCCAGACTTGCAGACATTTCTCAGTAAGCTCTGGCAGTTGACTTTAGCTGTTACTAGAGCCTGAATTATCTATCAAGCCACGTAAAGTTAACGTTGAAGTTTTCCAGAAAGGCAAAAGTTACACCTTAGTAACAACAAAGCATGCAGCTGAAAAACAAAAAAGGCCCATTACCGGCGAGTAAAGTTACACACTTCTGCCGTCCAACAAGGCTCAGAGGAGGCTGGGCTTTTTTCTTTCGGGGGAGTCCAATGCTAAGCTAGCTGATATTACTGGACGGTGTTAGTGTGTTGCCTTTAAGCCATTTCTTTAATTTTTACAGTTTTGTCCTTTGAATAATTGCTGGAACTCATTTCAGTTGGGAAAAGTTTAACTTTTTGTAAAGATGGTTTTATTTAGAAAGTTTGTGATCCATTGACATTACATCCTGTTGGGTCTCTTCCTGTTCAGCCACTTCCTGTTAACTGTCTCTTCCTGGTTCTGCAAAACAGCAAGGCAGACATGTTCATGCTCTGAATTTGATCCTCTACCATCCGCTGAAAAGCATCATAGAGGCAATGCCTTTTCACCAGCTTGTTGATGAAGAAGTGCAACAGTAAAAGGTCAACTTTACTTCGACTCTGTCTTCATTGGCTGTGGTTTAACTCAGTGTTTAGTCAGAGTTTCGACACACTGCACAAGAACATCACAGTGAAAAGACAGCATTTGATGCTTTCAAGTGATGAAGATGGCAGTCAGCAACAAGTCGTCTATGTAACGATAAGCCAGAAGATTTTCATGCATGGAGGTCCTCATTCACAAATGCAGCTGCTAAAGTCCACCTCACAGCAGCCCAAGAATTAGACCTCATGACCAAATGGCAAGGAAAAGAGTCTGGCGAACAGGTGAGACGTATACGCTCTGTGCATGTAAACAACTCCAACCTGGCTCTGCAAAAAGCATGGGAAAGACTGCGAGACTGCTATGCTGCCCCTGAAATCATTGAGAACTCACTGTTCCAGCGTTTGGACAGTTTTCCAAAGATTTCGGCGAAGGATCACACCAAATTACGTGAACTTGGTGATTTGCTCATGGAGATCCAAGGCACCAAGGAGGATGGATATCTTACAGGCCTTTCATATCTGGATACTTCCCGTGGAATTGGACCAATCGTGGACAAGCTTCCATATGGGCTTCAGGAGAAGTGGTCGCCCTCTGGGTCATGGTATAAAGAAGAGAACCATGGTCGCTTTCCACCCTTCGAGTATTTTTGTGATTTTGTGTGCTATGAAGCAAAGAAGCGAAACGACCCTAGCTTCACTCATCAAGGCGGCACCACAACCTCCACAAAACCAGAGAAATCAGTTTGAAAGAACTTTAACAGCAGCAAACCCATCACAGTGCACAAAAAAAGAGGTTTCTGCAACCAATAATGACCCTAACAAGAACTGCCCACTACACAACAAACCACATCCACTTAAAAAAAATGCAGAACATTCAGAAACAAAACTCTAGATGACAGAAACGCCTTCCTCAAAGAGAAAGGAATATGTTTCAAGTGCTGTTCTGCAACTTCCCACCTTACCAAAGACTGCAAGTCTTCTGTGAAGTGCTCTGAATGTGAAAGCACCAATCACGATGCAGCTATGCACCCAGGCCCATCATCTCAACCCGTCAAGGCTCCTCCACCACCACAAGAGAACGGCGGGGAGGGAGAAGATCATTCTAACGTGACTGATGTTAGAACAAGCTGCACAAAGGTATGTGATCTGGGTCAGTGGGGTCGTTCGTGCTCTAAGATCTGCCTTGCAATGATATACCCAAAGGGTTCTAAGGACCAGGCCATTAAAGCCTATGTAATTCTGGATGACCAGAGCAATTGCTCTTTAGCCAAACCAGAGTTCTTCAATCTGTTCAGTGTGGATAGCAAGCCATTCTCATACCATCTCACAACTTGCTCAGGCATCATATGGCAAAAAGGCAGAGCGATTCCAGATTGAGTCACTGGACAACAAGGTTCTCATCTCCCTTCCCCCACTTCTTGAGTGCCATGAAATCCCAAACAACCAAGCTGAGATCCCCACACCAAGCGCAGTTTTGCACCAGCCCCATCTCCATCACATCGCCAAGCACATCCCAGAATTGGATCCAGAAGCAGAAATCCTGCTGCTGCTTGGAAGAGACATGCTCAGGGCACACAGGGTCAGACAACAGGTAAATGGACCCCACGATGCTCCCTTTGCCCAACGTCTGGATCTGGTCTGGGTAGTGATAGGAGAGGTGTGCTTAAGTAATGTGCATAAGCCAGCAGTTAATGTGTTCAAGACCAGTGTTTTGGACAGTCATCGCCATTCAATTTTTCCACCTTGTATGAGCTTCATGCATGTAAAGGAAGCACAAGAGAGCTTTGACAGGCCTGGCAAGTCACCGGACAAGATACTTGGACAGTCAGTGTTCAACCGTACTGAGCATGACAACAAACTTGCTCCATCAGTTGAGGACATCCTCTTCCTAAAGATAATGGACACAAATGTCTACAGAGACAATGCTAACAGCTGGGTTGCCCCACTCCCATTCAGAGAACCACGACAACGTTTGCTGAACAGGCAGTCAAACAGTTCATGTCCCTGCAGTAAACACTAAAAAGGAAACCTGATATGCAGGACCAGTATGTAGCATTCATGGAAAAGATCTTCCGTAACGATCATGCTGAGGTAGAGCCACCATTGAACAAAGATGAGGAATGCTGGTATCTCCCATCGTTTGGGGTATACCACCCCCAAAAGCCCAATCAGATTAGGGTAGTTTTCGATTTCAGTGCTCAGTACTATGGCGTCTCCCTCAATGATGTGCTCCTCACAGGTCCCGACCTTAACAACTCACTCCTCAGTGTGCTTCTACGCTTTCGGAAAGAAAGAGTTGCAATCTTGGCAGACATCCAGCAGATGTTCCGCTGCTTTTTGGTGCACGAAGACCATCGCAACTTCCTCCATTTTTTTATGGCACCAGGAACATGACCTCAGTAAGCCGGTAATCGAGTACCGGATGAAGGTTCATGTTTTCGGCAATGCACCATCTCCTCCGGGTTCTCCAGCTTCCTCCCACACTCCAAAGACGTGCAGCTCAGGTTGATTGGTGAATATAAATTGCCCTTAGGTGTGACTATATGTGTCGGCCCTGCGATAGTCTGGCAATGTGTACCCCGCCTTCCGCCCAATGACAGCTGGGATTGGCTCCTGCCCCCCCGCAACCCTTACGAGGACAGGTGGTTACAGAAAATGACTGACTGACTGACTGGTTTCAATATCATTTACACAAAAAAACACAAGTATTTCCGTAGAAGAAAAAATGCCGGTCATAATTTTTTAAATGTGTATTTTTTTTTGCGGATTGTTTTATTGTTCATTATTGTGTTTAGGGCAGATAGTATGGTGGCCATGAATGCAGCAGCAGGGAAGCAACGAAATCACGTAAGCTCCTCACCACCGCTGCTGCTTCCGGATAACATTAGACTTTGCTCCTAATTCAAAATCACAGCGTTTTATGTTCTGCTATATTTGGATTACAGCTGGGAACCAACTAGTCTACATACTCGACTGAAGAACAAGCTGCCACGAAACAAAACAGCGTCGCTCCTGCAGGTAACTGTCACCATGTGTGCTCATTGCTTGTGTTTTGATAGTAGCAGCATAGGGGGAGGTCAGCCAAGTCCTGCTCTCCAAACAGTGAAAATCAAAGATTGTTTTTTTTAAAAATGCTTTTATTACTAAAAGTAAATTATACAGAGATGTGACTTCCATTGTAATAGTTGCACAGTATTTTAAATCGTTTGCACATTTTCCACACTGAACAAACATTTAAACGCAACACTTGTGTTTTTGCTCACGTTTTTTCACAACTTTAAATCAC
>NW_024622290.1:0-1859 GCF_008729295.1 Plectropomus leopardus
TCACTTGCTTTTAGGTGTTTGTAGAATTTGATGGCTCTTTTTTTAATATAAATTAAAAGGGGAAAATTGTCCTAGTTCAGCCCTGCAGCCATTTTTGGGTGTGTTCTTCTGGAACAAGATGATGCTCTTACAGAACTTAGTGTGTAGGATTTTAATTGGTTGTTTGTTCCATTTTTCAAAGTCTTGATTTACAAGAGGACCCCATACTTCACCATCATACAGTATTATTGGTTCGATTATAGATTGGAACATTTTGAGCCGGATTCTGATGGGTATATTAATGTTTGCGGACTTTTTTATAGCATAGAAGGCCCTTCTCCCCTTGTCTCTGAGATCATTCAGGGCAAGATTGAAATGTCCTGTAGAGGTAATGTTTAGTCTCAAATATGTGTAGTTGTGTGTGTTCGATGTCGGTTGAGCCCAGCAAAAACCTATTTGGGTTTGACATCTGGGTCGTTTCTGAAAGAGCATAACCCTAGTCTTCTCCACATGAACTGTCAGGGCCCAGGACTGACAGAAGTTTTGCAGATGATCCAGTTGCTGTTGTAAGGCCTCTTTAGATGGAGCCAGCACTATGAGATCATTAGGCATTTAATCTCTGAGTCACAAACGGTGAGGCAGGGGATGTCTGATTGTTCTAGTGATTTTGCCAGATCATCAAGATAAATATTAAACAGGGTGGGGCTGAGACTGCAGCTGTGTTTCACCCCTCTACTTTGGGGAAAGAAATCTGTTTCCATATTACCAATTTTCACAGCACATTTATTATTTGTATACATTGTTTTAATTATATATTTCCAATTAGATAGACCATTATGCCAAATTGAGTCAAATGCTTTTTTGAAATTGACAAAACAAGAGAAGATTTTCTTCTTGTTTTGGTGGACATGCTTATTAACAAGGGTGTGGAGGGTATAGATATGGTATGTAGTTCTATGTTGTGGTGTAAATCCAATCTGCCTCTTGCTCAGGACATTATATTCTCTGAGAAAGTCTTGCAGTCAGCTGTTGAGGATGCTGCAGAATAAATTCCCCAGGTTGCTGCTCATACATATGCCTCTGCAATTGTTTGGGTCAAATTTGTTTCCATTTTTAAAGATCGGTGTTATAATTCCTTTGCTCCAGATGTCAGGGAAATGTCCAATACTCAGAACAAGGTTGAATAGTTTTAATATGGCAGTTTTGAGTTTATGGTTGCTAAATTTAAGCATTTCATTTAAGACACCATCAGGACTACTGGCCTTCCTTGGCTGTAGTGCATGAATTTTAGACAGTAGCTCCTCTTCAGTAATTTTATAGTCTAAAGGGTTCTGGTTGTCTTTAACGACTGATTCCGAAATTTGTAATTTGCTGACGAGAGTATTTTGGGCCGAATCCAGTGTTATAGTGCTGTACAGATTTTCAAAGTGTTTTTTCCATATTTCACCATTTGAATAGCCAGTTCTTCTTTTTGTGGTTTGTTGAAAGAGTGCCACTTGTCCAGAAATTATTTGACTCAATAGACTCTTCAATTGTAGCAAGTTGATGTTGCTCATGTTGCTCCCTTTTAGTTCTTAGTATTCTTCTGCATAATTTCAGTGTTTCCCAATATTGGAGGCAGAGCTCAGGATTGTCCAGCTGACTGTGTTTTTGATCTGATATGATGTGGTGTTTTTCTCAGATGTCTGTAGTCTGTGTCAAACCACTTTTCACTGGTTGTCTTTTTGGATTTGTGATGCTGAGGCTTTTTCAGATGGGATAAATGTGCAGCATTGTTAAATATGTTGTTAATAGCCTGTACAGCCTGATTCAGGCTGTTGTTACAGTGGGGATATGGTGTGGAAAGAAAATAGTGAGATAGTGAGATTGAGTTTGATGTC
>NW_024622291.1:0-2239 GCF_008729295.1 Plectropomus leopardus
ATGAGTGGATGACGTGGCTGCAGGAACTGTGCCGTCTAGAGGATTTTAACATCATGAGATGCCTGAAATCACTAAGCTTTGGAGAGACGACCACAGCACAGCTGCACCATTTCTGTGACGCAAGTGAAGATGGCTACGGAGTAGTGACTTACCTGCTGTCGCATAGCAAAGACTCACAGGTACACAGTGCTTTTGTCATGGGAAAGGCTAGGGTGGCTCCACTTAAGTCTGTTACCATCCCTCGTATGGAGCTCATCGCTGCCACTATGGCGAGCCGTATTGATGTTCTGTGGAGGAAAGAGCTACATATGGATCTTCAGGATTCCATGTTTTGGACAGACAGTGCATCTGTGCTCAAATATATCAAGAATGAGACTTCCAGGTTCAAAGTTTTTGTTGCCAACAGGGTCTCAGAAATTCTCAAAGTTTCACAGTCTTCTCAGTGGAGGTATGTAGACACTGCAAGCAACCCAGCAGATGCGGCCTCTAGAGGATTGAAAGTGGATGCATTCCTCAAAAATCTGACATGGGTGTCAGGTCCACCTTTTCTCTGTCAACCTGAGTGTGTGTGGCCTGTTAATCCTGAGGATGTTCATCAGCTTCCATCAGATGACCCCGAGGTCAAGAAAGCCGCTGCAGTGAATGCTGTACAGGCCAGCGAAGAGATTGATGCTTCGCATGATCAGTTATTTCTCATTTTGGACTGGTCTGAAAAAGTCTGTAGCTTGGATGTTGAGATTCAAGAATTGGCTTTTGGCTTGCTGCCAGAAGAGGAAACAGTTGAGCACCGAGCTTGCACAGTCTGATTTGCATGTGATACAACAAGGACGTTCTTTGAAGAAGAATATGGATGCTTTCAAAAGGGAGACAGGTTCAAGTTGTCTGTCAGTGGAGGAGCTGGAGAAGGCCGAGCTGGAAATCATTAGGTTCTGCCAAAGGAAGAAGTTTCCAGAGGAATTCTCCAGGCTACAACAAGGCAAATGTGTTAAGGGCCACAGCCACATTTATTAACTCTGCCCATTTGTCGAAGATGGTGTTCTGAGAGTTGGTGGTCGGCTGAGCAGGTCTTCTATGCCTGCAGAGGCTAAACATCCCATAATACTGGCAAAAGATTTCCATATCTCAGATATTCTTCTGAGGCATATTCATCAGGAAGTGGGACATGGTGGCCGTAACCACATGCTAGCCAAACTGCAGGAGAGGTACTGGATCACTGGGGCTAGTACAGCCATAAGGAGAGTTCTGTCTAAGTGTGTCATCTGTCGAAGACTGAATGCTCAGCCAGTGTTCCAGCAGATGGCAGACCTACCTGCTGAAACAGTGACTCCAGATGAGCCGTCTTTTACTCATGTTGGAGTAGACTATTTTGGACCGTTTGAAGTGAAGAGCAGAGGGAATGTTGTAAAGAGGTATGGCGTTATTTTTACCTGTCTGGCCATACGTGCAATTCACATTGAAGTGGCACCTTCACTGGACACTGACTCCTTCATAAATGCACTCAGACACTTTATAGCAAGACGAGGTCAAGGAAAGGAACTGCGCTCAGACGATGGGACAAACTTCATCGGAGCAGAGCGTGAGTTGAGAACAGCCATTGAACAATGGAATCAGTCACAGATCAATAATGCACTTCTTCAGAAAGGAATAAAATGGACCTTTAACCCCCCAGCTGGCTCACATCATGGAGGACCTTGGGAGAGGTTAATCCCGTCTGTGAGGAAAGTCCTAAACTCTACTTTAAATGTGCAAAATCTGGATGAAGAGGGCCTTCACACACTTCTTTGTGAGGTGGAGTTCATCATCAACAGCAGGCCGATTACCATCTTTATCACCAGGAGACTGCCAGGAGGCTAACGTGTATGCTCGCAGGCGATGGAAGCAGGTTCAATACATGCCGGATTTATTCTGGAAAAGGTGGGTTAAAGAATACTTACCACAACTGCAGGAGCGTCAGAGATGGTCCAGAGTGAAGCGCAACATTGTCCCTGGAGATATAGTGCTTATCATGGACAACACAGCACCTTGAAATTCCTGGGTTATGGGAAAAGTTCTTCAGACCTTTCCAGACAGAAGAGAATTTGTGCGGCAGGTGCGGATTAAAACAAAGAGCAGTTGCCTGGATCGTCCAATAACAAAGATCTGCCTACTACAGGAGGCTGAAGCTGGATGAGGAGCAGCTCATGAACACTGTGACACTTTGACCTCCAGCTTGACTTTGATTTTGAATCAATGGTTAAAA
>NW_024622292.1:0-1530 GCF_008729295.1 Plectropomus leopardus
CCTGAGTGAGAGCAGTCAAGACTCCAGGATTTGGAGTTGTGTCCAAGCTTGCAGTCGCTCCCTCCTCCGCTCCTGCCCATGTTTTTGTAGCAGACACCTATTGAAACCCCTCCGTTACCAGCCCACTCTACCTCCCAGTAGCAGCGTCCAGCCATCCCAGCTCTGCAGAGCACCTGGGCCCAGCTGGTGAAGCGATGTGGGTGGTCTGGATAGTGCTGTGGCTCTAAGCGTGTGGTTACGCCTCTTCGACCTTCAGAAAAGCTTAGAAAAGGGTTGGCTGTGTTTGGGTCCAGAGATATATCGTTGTAATCTGGGAAACCAGAGATGAATATTGTCAGTGACTACTGGTTATAATTGAACACTGGATGGATGTCAGTGAGGTTTAATCAAATAATTGTACTCACACTGTAGAAAATCGGCTCTCATCTTTGGTTCTGAGTTGTACAGTATTTCATTGTCTTTTCCTGTTAAAGAAATGTAGGAGATAGCACATAATACAACAAAATAGAGAGGTATGAAAGTGACAGTTTAAAAAACAGTTTATGCATGCAGTTTTGGACCAAATGTCATAGTATGACTTTCTGATGCAATTTTGGACCACATGCTAGAGTATGAGTTTTCAGGGTGGTTTGTGACCACATGCTATGGTATGAGCTTTTCGTATGGTTTTGGACGACATGCTATAGTATGACTTTTTGCACCAATTTTCATGCATAATTATGTATTTTTTGGACGCTTTTGCGACATATTATGTTATGGCGTGCCTTGGCACGCTAGTTCATGCTTTTTTGATGTGTTTTCGCTGTTTTTGGGACACGTCATTTTTTGACATTATTGCCATACTAGAGCCTTGTTTTATGGGTCATTTTTTCAGCATGCTCTATTATTGTGTTTCTGGCTATTTCTGCAGGTTTTAATGCTATGGCCTGTGTCAGCACACTATTTCATGCTTATTTGAAGTATTTAAAGCTGCTTTTGGGACACGTCATCTTTTGACATTTTGCCTTGCTGTTTTGGTGATTTTTTTGACAAGCTATATTTTAGTGTTTCTGGACATTTCTGCAGGTTTTAATGCTATGGTGTTTCTCAGCACGCTGTTTTATGCTGTTCTGAAGTGTTGTTAGCTGTTTTTGGGACATGTCATTTTTTGATATTTTTGCCATACTATAGCCTTGCTGTTTTGGTGATTTTCATGAGATGCTATATTTTGGTGTTTTGTGCAAATTTTGCAGGTTTTAATGCTATGGCGTTTCTTATCATGCTATTTCATGCTGATTTGAAGTATTTAAAGCAGTTTTTGGGACAAGTCATTTGTTAACATTTTTGCCATGCTATAGCCTTGCTTCTTTGGTCATTTTTTTGACATGCTATATTTTGGTGTTTTGGGCCATTTCTGCACGTTTTCAATGGTATGGTGTTTCTCAGCATGCTGTTTGATGCTGTTCTGAAGTGTTTTTAGCTGTTTTTGGGACACGTCATTTTTTGACATGTTTGCCATACTATAGCCTTGCTTCTTTGGTCATTTTTTTT
>NW_024622293.1:0-2246 GCF_008729295.1 Plectropomus leopardus
ACGTACAGAGAAGCAGTTTGACCACAGAGGACTCCAGCACCGTGACGGTTGAAGGACTGAATCCTGGGACCGAGTATACTTTCAGCATCGTAAGGATTGCAGATAATGGAAATCAAAGCAAAGCAACCTCGCTAAGTGTCTTCACAGGTACATTTTTAAGAAAGAAAATCTGTACTAAAAATATCAGGATGGCCATCAGGCACTTCCTATGATGACATATGCTCACAATTTATGTTATAAAGGTTGATTTCAGCCACATTAAATATTTGACATGAAAATATGTGGTTTTGTCTTTTACCACACCTCTTCGCAATCAAACAGTACATTAAAGTACAGACAAACATCAACAGAACTTGAATTTTTCGCATTGAAACTATCATATTGTTTCCACAGAGCCCAGCCCTCCTGAGCAGATTACAGTCGATCAGGTCACCATTGATTCACTGTCTCTGCATTGGGACACCCCTGCTGGTGAAGTGGAGAGCTACATTGTGACTTGTCGCAGTGAAGAAGACACTGTGCAAGAGTTAACAACCTCCGCAAACAACCTGACTCTCATGAAACTGAAGCCAGGGGTGTGTTACTCTCTCCAGGTTTCTACAAAACTTAGGAATGGAAGACTAAGCAAGCCGGCTGTAACATCTGCCCGCACAAGTAAGTAAATTTTTTTAATATATTTTATATATTTCAAATAAAGTTAGACTTCAGGGCAACATATACAGTGAACATTTTTAAATCAGTGATCCACAAAGTTTTTCCCCGGGACAATGTGGGCTTGTAAAGATATTGATTTGTTGTCATTTTATTCAGGATCACTGCAATACACATAGGTCCAAAACATCACCTGGTGGTTCAATTTCAATGGCATGTACTAACAATGTAACAATCAGGGCTTTAGTTGTACTGTTAAATAAAGAGTGAGTAAATCCTGACCATTGGTTAGGCCCCCCCCCCCTGTATTTTTTCTATATTTGGCCCATTTTAAATATTATACACTGTACTATCAGTGTGGAATTTAATAGACAGATATCTGACTGAAAAAAAGTGGTAAATGGTAAATGTACTATGACTATACTTGTATGGCGCTTTTCTAGTCTTACTGACCACTCAAAGCGCTTCAACACTACATCTCACATTCACCCATTCACACACACATTCATACACTGATGGCCGAGGCTACCGTACAAGGTGCCAAATGCTACACAGTAATCATTCACACACACTCACACTCCAATGACGCAGCATCTGGAGCAATTTGGGGTTCAGTATCTTGCCCAAGGATACTTCGACATGTTGCCCGGAGGAGCTGGGGATCGACCTGCTGACCTTCCGATTAGAGGACGACCTGCTCTACCTCTGAGCCATAGCCATAGTGAAATTATACATTTCTTAAGGGGAAAATTGGACCTTTAAAGTGGATCCTCTATTCCCATAGTTTTGTTTTTTAGTTAACAGCAAAGACAGCAATGTCGAGAAAGAGCACTGCAGCTGGCAGGCGTTCTGCAATGTAAATTTTTGAGAACTGAGATTGGTTAGGGTAAGGGTAAGAATATCAGGCTAAGCCTATGAGAGGCAGAGAAAGGCAGAGGAGGGTAGGTCATTCCTTCTTCATCCTTAGAAAAAAAATGGCCTCATTTACAAATGCTTGTTTTTTGCAACTGATATTCTTGCTCAAAGCAAAGTATCGTTCTCAAATCTCATAAGAAGGGACTTGTTTAATTTGATGAATTCAATTAAAGATTTATTATTCAATGTTTTCATGTCTACAGAGACACAACTACAAAGCTTATTGGAGGATCTGGGGTTGGAGCGACACTTCAAAGAGAAGCTATCCCTGAGCACAGTCCTTGAGATTGATGAGAAGACCATTACTGATGAGCCTGCCAAGTGGCATGCAGATCTTCCATGGTATTTTCTTAAGAAACTGATGATGGTTAATGTGACAGCTAGAGATGTGAAATGTACATCTGCATGTGAATCAAACTGTGATGATACACTGTTGAATGCAGAGTTAGATTTTGATGATCTGATCAACGACACAAATTCAGGTGACATGCTGAACTGCCTTGATATAATCACTGCTCTCTTTCTGTGTTCTGATGGTTTTTTACAACAAGAAATGGCCCTCAAAATGTCTTTGTGCCAGTTTTCTGTGCCTCTGTTGCTTCCAAATTGTGACACACAGCAGTGCACACTCATGCTTTGGGCAATGAGAGACATCCTTAAAAAGTACAGACCTCGGTCAC
>NW_024622294.1:0-2322 GCF_008729295.1 Plectropomus leopardus
CCCTAAAAAGATCTTTTAGCCTAAAGTGACACATTCCTCTTCTTAATCTGCATGACAAATAATGGTGAATAATATTAATATGGCCAATAATAACGCACAGATAATCTTTGGACCATAGATGAGCCTTGAAATATTCTTAAAATATCTTCATACTGACTTATTTTGGGAGTCTGCTGGAGTTTTGTCTTTCAGTACAGCCGTTTTGGCAGTTATCAGGGCGTTAACTGGGCATTACCACTGAGCTTCATAGATATGTAGGTTGAGAAGGCCATTATCGGGCCATGACATGCCTGTTTATGTTTATGGTTTATGGTGGTGCCCTCTCGTTTCCAAAATATTTATGAAGGGATCAGAGGAGGAAGTCAGGTGACAGAATAACGAGCAAGAAAGTCTGCAGGCCTGGAGGGTCATGGTAAATGGGTCAAAAAGCACAGGACTTTCACACAGGAAAATGAGATTTGTGTCCACTATGAAATCGAAAGTCAACCTTAACTTATTTTACCCAAAGTCTGTTGTTTTTACTAAAGTGCAGTGATATGTTTTCCTCAACCTAATAATTAGTTAGGTCTAATGGTGAAATTAGGCAGTGCTGATAAAATATAGACCAAGATTTTGTTACAGTTTTGCCTAATTCTCAATGTTTCCAGAAACACATTTTAATGCTGTTTGACAGTGATATGGGAATTTGTGAACAAGTGGGCGCCATACTGTTTCCTGTGGAAAAATGGCCTAGTTTGCATGCTGTCAGCCACAAGCAGGTGTTTATTGGTCTGGTGAGGCCCAGTGCATTGTGATAGTTTCTACCTCTTTAGCACAAGTAAATGCCACAACCCTTTTCTCTGGTCATGCAGTACCAGTTTAAAAGTATTTGTGTCTTTGTACTGCATATAGCCCAATTTTATGAAAGACCATCTTTCCAGCAGAGGTATACTTCTTTAAGAGATCAAAACTCCAGCAACAGTATATGGAGCAACTTTATTGTAAGACTAATGCCACAAACTGAAACACACTGGTCTTACAATAATGTTATTCTCTATACTGCATTTGTTGCTGGAGATTTTACCTCTTTAGATTTAGCTTCCAGGACAAGAAATATTGAACTCTGTGGTTAAACTGTAATGATAAATCATGAGAAGCACAAACAGAAGCTATCATCAACTGTGACCACATGATTTTCTTATATGAAGCACACAACGACAGACTGTCTAATATCTTAAACACTGTGAGCGCTGACATTGCTGCCTGCCCACAGTTTGCCTGCCATTTCATCCTGTTCCTATCTGTGAGAAACAATGCCAGGCTTGTTGTGCCTCCTGTTTCATAGAGATACTGTATCTGCAGCCTCTTGGGGACTTAAGGAGGGAACATTCAGTCCAGAGCAAAGACATACATGTTACAAAAAATATACTTTTCCAACAATTTTAGGCAAATAATAACACAAGGCAATCACACTGGAATGCTGAGCTTTGAGTAATCTGGTGGATTATGTTTATCAGTTTCAGTTTAAAGCAGGTAGTCGACAATGTGTGACGGATTACATTTTGAATTATTTCAGCCTTATCGGAGGTAGTGTGAAATGATTTCGCTGTGAGGCGGTCTGTTGTCGATGCAATCAGGTATAAAATGGAAAAATCCCTCAAGCAATATGGCTGCCTTTACATATATTGAGGGAATAGTCATATCTGAAACAAACAAACAAGAGATTCAGTTCTGGCATTTCAATATAAGAAACAGTCAGAATGAGTATAGAGGTTAAAATCTTGGCCTGTTCAATGTTTTCTCTGAACCTAACTAAATAAAAAAAAAAATGTTGCTGTGTTGAATAACAAGCAAATTTAGTTAAAAAATGATCAGTAAAATATTTGATTTTTTTTTTGTTATTATTTAGTTTAATGCTTAAAATGTGGCTGAGAGCTTTGGAGAAAAGCACATAAGTGAACCTCATAATCATTTTTTTTTGTCAACAAGAAATAAGATATTCTAACGAAGTCCATACTCTCTATTTTTGATTTTTTTTAAAAATCCTACTAAATATATGCCCCCCAAAAAGTTTTTTTTGAAGAATGAATCCAAAATTATTAAGCCCTAGATGTTTGTTTGTCAGGTTAAACCCCACCTCAGAAAAAAGGAGATTTTTTTGAAGAACAGATTTACAGCTCTCAAAGAAGTGCATGATCGCAATATTTGGTGTTCATGTTAACATGGCGAATGCATTTGATCACCCTGCTGCTGAGATGCTTTATCTGCACTGACACACTCAGCAAACCAGAATACAACACACACACACACACACACACACACACACACACACACACACACACA
>NW_024622295.1:0-4515 GCF_008729295.1 Plectropomus leopardus
TTTGGGACATGTCAAAATTTGACATGTCCCAAAAACTGTTGAAAACACCTGGAAACAGCTTAGAATACCCTGCCAAGACACGCCGTAGCAAAGAAAGTTGCAAAAAGAGCCAAAAACAGCATAATTTGGTATGTCGAAAAAATGAACAAAAATCCAAGACTATAGTAAGGCAAAAATGTCAAAATTTGACATATCCCAAAAACTGTTGAGAACACCTGGAAACAGCTTAGAATACCCTGCCAAGACACGCCGTAGCAAAGAAAGTTGCAAGAAGAGCCAAAAACAGCATAATTTGGTATGTCGAAAAAATGAACGAAAATCCAAGACTATAGTAAGGCAAAAATGTCAAAATTTGACATGTCCCAAATATTGTTGAAAAGAGTTGGAAACAGCTTAGAATACCCTGCCAAGATACGCTGTAGCAAAGAAAGTTGCAAAAAGAGCCAAAAACAGCATAATTTGACATGTCGAAAAAATGAACGAAAATCCAAGACTATAGTAAGGCAAAAATGTCAAAATTTGACATGTCCCAAAAACTGTTGAAAACACCTGGAAACAGCTTAGAATACCCTGCCAAGACATGCCGTAGCAAAGAAAGTTGCAAAAAGAGCCAAAAACAGCATAATTTGGCATGTCGAAAAAATGAACGAAAATCCAAGACTATAGTAAGGCAAAAATGTCAAAATTTGACATATCCCAAAAACTGTTGAAAACACCTGGAAATAGCTTAGAATACCCTGCCAAGACACGCCGTAGCAAAGAAAGTTGCAAAAAGAGCCAAAAACAGCATAATTTGACATGTCCAAAAAGTGACCGAAAATCCAAGGCTATAGTAAGGCAAAAATGTCAAAATTTGACATGTCCCAAAAACTGTTGAAAACAGTTGGAAACAGCTTAGAATACCCTGCCAAGACACGCCGTAGCAAAGAAAGTTGCAAAAAGAGCCAAAAACAGCGTAATTTGACATGTCGAAAAAATGAACGAAAATCCAAGACTATAGTAAGGCAAAAATGTCAAAATTTCACATATCCCAAAAACTGTTGAAAACACCTGGAAATAGCTTAGAATACCCTGCCAAGACACGCCGTAGCAAAGAAAGTTGCAAAAAGAGCCAAAAACAACATAATTTGACATGTCGAAAAAAGTGACCGAAAATCCAAGGCTATAGTAAGGCAAAAATGTCAAAATTTCACATATCCCAAAAACTGTTGAAAACACCTGGAAATAGCTTAGAATACCCTGCCAAGACACGCCATAGCAAAGAAAGTTGCAAAAAATAGCCAAAAACAGCATAATTTGACATGTCGAAAAAATGACCGAAAATCCAAGACTATAGTAAGGCAAAAATGTCAAAATTTGACATATCCAAAATATTGTTGAAAACACCTGGAAACTGCTTAGAATACCCTGCCAAGACACGCCGTAGCAAAGAAAGTTGCAAAAAGAGCCAAAAACAGCATAATTTGACATGTCGAAAAAATGAACGAAAATCCAAGACTATAGTAAGGCAAAAATGTCAAAATTTGACATGTCCCAAAAACTGTTGAAAACACCTGGAAACAGCTTAGAATACCCTGCCAAGACACGCCGTAGCAAAGAAAGTTGCAAAAAGAGCCAAAAACAACATAATTTGACATGTCGAAAAAATGAACAAAAATTCAAGACTATAGTAGGCAAAAATGTCAAAATTTGACATGTCCCAAAAACTGTTGAAAACACCTGGAAACAGCTTAGAATACCCTTCCAAGACACGCTGTAGCAAAGAAAGTTGCAAAAATAGCCAAAAACAGCATAATTTGACATGTCGAAAAAATGAACGATAATCCAAGACTATAGTAAGGCAAAAATGTCAAAATTTGACACATCCCAAAAGCCTTTCAAAACACCTGGAAACAGCTTAGAATACCCTGCCAAGACACGCCGTAGCAAAGAAAGTTGCAAAAAGAGCCAAAAACAGCATAATTTGACATGTCGAAAAAAATGAACGAAAATCCAAGACTATAGTAAGGCAAAAATGTCAAAATTTGACATGTCCCAAAAACTGTTGAAAACAGTTGGAAACAGCTTAGAATACCCTGCCAAGACACGCCGTAGCAAAGAAAGTTGCAAAAAGAGCCAAAAAACAGCATAATTTGGTATGTCGAAAAAATGAACGAAAATCCAAGACTATAGTAAGGCAAAAATGTCAAAATTTGACATGTCCCAAAAACTGTTGAAAACACCTGGAAACAGCTTAGAATACCCTGCCAAGACACGCCGTAGCAAAGAAAGTTGCAAAAAGAGCCAAAAACAGCATAATTTGGTATGTCGAAAAAATGAACGAAAATCCAAGACTATAGTAAGGCAAAAATGTCAAAATTTGACATGTCCCAAAAAAACTGTTAAAACACCTGGAAACAGCTTAGAATACCCTGCCAAGATACGCCGTAGCAAAGAAAGTTGCAAAAAGAGCCTAAAACAACATAATTTGACATGTCGAAAAAATGAACGAAAATCCAAGACTATAGTAAGGCAAAAATGTCAAAATTTGACATGTCCCAAAAACTGTTGAAAACACCTGGAAACAGCTTAGAATACCCTGCCAAGACATGCCGTAGCAAAGAAAGTTGCAAAAAGAGCCAAAAACAGCATAATTTGACATGTCGAAAAAATGACCGAAAATCCAAGACTATAGTAAGGTAAAAATGTCAAAATTTGACATGTCCCAAAAAACTGTTGAAAACACCTGGAAACAGTTTAGAAAACCCAGCCAAGACACGCCATAGCAAAGAAAGTTGCAAAAAGAGCCAAAAACAGCATAATTTGGTGTGTCGAAAAAATGACCGAAAATCCAAGACTTTAGTAAGGCAAAAATGTCAAAATTTGACATATCCCAAAATATTGTTGAAAACACCTGGAAACAGCTTAGAATACCCTGCCAAGACACGCCGTAGCAAAGAAAGTTGCAAAAAGAGCCAAAAACAGCATAATTTGACATGTCGAAAAAATGAACGAAAATCCAAGACTATAGTAAGGCAAAAATGTCAAAATTTGACATGTCCCAAAAACTGTTGAAAACACCTGGAAACAGCTTAGAATACCCTGCCAAAGACACGCCGTAGCAAAGAAAGTTGCAAAAAGAGCCAAAAACAGCATAATTTGGTATGTCGAAAAAATGAACGAAAATCCAAGACTATAGTAAGGCAAAAATGTCAAAATTTGACATGTCCCAAAAAACTGTTGAAAACACCTGGAAACAGCTTAGAATACCCTGCCAAGACACGCTGTAGCAAAGAAAGTTGCAAAAAGAGCCAAAAAACAACATAATTTGACATGTCGAAAAAATGAACAAAAATTCAAGACTATAGTAAGGCAAAAATGTCAAAATTTGACATGTCCCCCAAAAACTGTTGAAAACACCTGGAAACAGCTTAGAATACCCTTCCAAGACACGCTGTAGCAAAGAAAGTTGCAAAATAGCCAAAAATAGCATAATTTGACATGTCGAAAAAATGAACGAAAATCCAAGACTATAGTAAGGCAAAAATGTCAAAATTTGACACATCCCCAAAAAGCCTTCCAAAAACACCTGGAAAACAGCTTAGAATACCCTGCCAAGACACGCCGTAGCAAAGAAAGTTGCAAAAAAAAAGAGCCAAAAACAGCATAATTTGACATGTCGAAAAAATGAACGAAAATCCAAGACTATAGTAAGGCAAAAATGTCAAAATTTGACATGTCCCAAAAACTGTTGAAAACAGTTGGAAACAGCTTAGAATACCCTGCCAAGACACGCCGTAGCAAAGAAAAGTTGCAAAAAGAGCCAAAAACAGCATAATTTGGTATGTCGAAAAAAATGAACGAAAATCCAAGACTATAGTAAGGCAAAAATGTCAAAATTTGACATGTCCCAAAAACTGTTGAAAACACCTGGAAACAGCTTAGAATAGTTTGCCAAGACACGCCGTAGCAAAGAAAGTTGCGACAAGAACCAAAAACAACATAATTTGGTATGTCGAAAAAATGAACGAAAATCCAAGACTATAGTAAGGCAAAAATGTCAAAATTTGACATGTCCCAAAAACTGTTGAAAACACCTGGAAACAGCTTAGAATACCCTGCCAAGACATGCCGTAGCAAAGAAAGTTGCAAAAAGAGCCAAAAACAGCATAATTTGACATGCCGAAAAAATGAACGAAAATCCAAGACTATAGTAAGGCAAAAATGTCAAAATTTGACATGTCCCAAAAACTGTTGAAAACACCTGGAAACAGTTTAGAAAAGCCAGCCAAGACACGCCGTAGCAAAGAAAGTTGCAAAAAGAGCCAAAAACAGCATAATTTGGCATGTCGAAAAAGTGACAGAAAATCCAAGACAAAGGCAAAAATGTCAAAATTTGACATGTCTCAAAAACAGCTGAAAACACCTCAAAATGGCATGAAATAACATGCCAAGTCACACCATAGCATAATATTTTGCAAAAACAACCAAAAACTCCATGATAATACGTGTTGAAAAAATGTCCAAAAATCCAAG
>NW_024622296.1:0-3794 GCF_008729295.1 Plectropomus leopardus
GACAGATCCATCAGGCTGCCACTTAGACCAGCAGCAGGCCACATCATTTCACACTAACAGACATGTCCCTGGATAACCTTGGTCATAATAGAGTCTAATGGTAGAAGTCCTCTACACCCCGAGGTCAACGTATATAATCATGAACCTCTTCAAACATACTGCATGGACTAATAGGTGAGACAGAGTGGGACAGGTTGGGGGAGAGGGTAAAAGGTGTGTGGTTGTGTGTATAGCAGTATGTGATGGGTGGTGCATGTGTTTGTGCACAATGAGTGATTTATCAGTGACGGGCAGGCAGCGGATCCCTTCGGAAGCCATGTTTTTGTGTCGGCCGTCTGAAGTGTCTTTTTGTCCACTCGTCCATCCCGTCACTCACTCCAAAAGCAAGGGATATTTCATTCGAGGGGATTGGTAAGGTGACCTTGGATTGTGTGAAGATGTGAAATGTGGATTAATGAACTGGTTGTCACAAACTAGGAAGAGAGCACAGAACTGAATGTGATGATTAGATCTGAAGGTCATCTATATCAGTTATAAGGAAGTGTAAATCTAATAACCTACAGTCGACTATATTTGCATGTGAGGTAGATGGAATTGTTTCCAAAGTGCAGCACAGGAAGATAAAATTGGATCCTCTAAGGACGCTGGAGAAAATTGTATTAAATGCCATCTGCTGCCTTATCTTGCGAAAAAAAAGTGTCTTTTCCAGTTTTGCTGCCAACCTCAAATTAAAATACCTATGATGTAAATTTGGCTGATTAAATGTTGCAGTCTATTTTACTGCTTTACTGAATAATCCCAGAGCACTACTTTAAAAATAAAAGAAAGACTGAAAGAAAATGTGACATGCATTTTGAAAAACTTTGTGAAGCATCAATTTATAGAAACATTAACATGATTTTGACATCTGAAGTGGACACAAAATACAGTTGTAAAGCAATGAGACTAAGGTTGGAGATGAAAACTAGCCAGCTCCACACTGAGGACACACTTATGATAAAACTGGGAACATGCACAGTCTAAGCACTTCTTTAAATTGACTGGAGAAGTCACAATCCCATTAAAGGACCCAGAGAAGGGGTGCCTGGTGACTCAGTGGATAGAGCAGTGCACCATATTCGAGGGTGCATCCTCGACACAGCAACCGCGGTTTCGATTCCGGCCTTGGCCCTTTGCTGCATGCCCCCCCCCCCCTTCTTTTAACCAGTGAACGAACAACTGGATCAGAATACAAAAAGGTGAACTGACTGTAAAATACAAAACAAGAAAAATTAAGAGAACTTTGTGCTAGTTTTGGTAAATGTTGTTATGTGAAAGCAAGTTAAACACAGAAAGTGAGAAATGAATGAGTAATGAAGGCTACTTAGTGCAATAATTCATGCGAACAGTACTGATTAGCTAACAGTGATTCACTTACTCAACTAATTATCTGCACATATGAACATGTGGCCTATTCACTGACACATGAGCCTGGTCAATAGTTAGTTGGGCAAAGGAGTCAATACCGGACAGACAACAGGTCGGTAGGTAAGACTGGTCAACTGAAACAACCCAAATTGGCTTAAAACTTTGAAAATAAGTTCAAAACAGCTCTAATAATATAATCAGGGAGTTCTTTTAGCTTCCGCACTTGTTAATTAGCTGTTACACTGAGCATGAGTCTTTGACACATAAAAGGCACACACTCCTGTGCTCTAATGGCGCTGTGTACGCATACTAATTTACCCTAATAATGGCAAACCATATGTGCAAAAGCATGCAGTGCCTGTATGTATTTACACTCGTGTGTTTGTGCTTTGCGGGCATGTACAGTGTGTAAGTGAGTGAGAAAGGGAGCAAGAGAAAGAGAGAGAGCATGTTCATGAGCGTGTGTGTTAGCACAACAGAGTCATTAGCAAACAAGCCCCACAGGGATGCAGATGAAGGAGCTGATGAAGTTAAAAGTCTCTTGCTTTTAGATGTTCAACACATTGACCGCAAAAGCCCAAATATACAACAGAATCTGTCCCAAACTCATTAACACTGCCACGTCTGAGCTAATTTCCCTGTTTATTTACAACAGCTGAAAGTGGTAAATGTATGGCTTCTTCACAAATTAATAGCCTGTGTGTAATGTTCACGCTCTATGAAAGCTTGTTAACAGTATAATTAAGAGATAAACAAATGTGTTGAATACAGGTGACTTACATATAACTCTCGTTTTGTGAGTACATACCCTTCTACTATGCATAAAGTCAAACTAAAGCTGTCAAAGTTTTCTTTTGTTCATGCAGAACATTAGTAGTATTCACCCCACTACTGGTAGTGAGGTGACACTTTATCATTACTTCCATTACAAAGTAAGTTCTTAATACAAAATAACTTATTAAAGTGATATACAATAGCATAGCAAAATATGTTATCACTGCTATATCCTGTACAGCAACAGTGTTTAGGATTTAGTGGCATCTAGCAGCAAGGATTGCAGATTGCAGCCAGCTGAAACTTCTCCCATGTGTGAACTCCCAGCTAGGATTCCTTCAGTGTTTATTGTTCATTATTTATTTATTTTTTTGTAGTAATTGTTTTTTATTTTCTTACCAGGAGCCGAATTATCTGCAGAAGCCACTTCCTCTCCAAAACAAATCAGGTTATTAAAACTAGTGAAACACTGAATGAAGCAGTTTTATATTGTAAACCAGTGTTTCTTCAACGCTGTTTGACTGGTTGCAGACAGGCTGTCTGCCAAGAACCTGCTAATGTGTGCACAGCTTTTTTGTCTCGTATCCCTTAAGATCCAGACGTTCAGGAGGTTTTTAGTGGCAGCTGTATTATCTGCAGAGGTCTCTTTCTCTCTAAAACAAACAGACCCAGTTCAGTTTCAGTTTCTCTTTTTTTTTTTAACAAAATCTGTGTTTTTCTGACACTGTTCGCCCCACAGAGGCTGCAACTACAGTAGCTGATGAGAAAATACAAATGGCCCTATCTAGAGCCAGTGTTTAGTTTGTCCGTCCTGGGCTACTGTAGAAACATGGCAGTGCAACATGGTAGACTCTGTAGACGAGGACCCGCTCCCCAGATGTAAATGGCTCATTCTTGTTTGTTTTTAAAATATATGTTTTTTGGCTGTAGCATGAAAGTGGGAGAGAATGGGGATGACATGCAGCAAAGGGCCGAGGCCGGACTCAAACCAGCGGCCGCTGCACGAGGACACAGCCTCTGTACATGGGAGGCCAGCTCTACCAACTAAGCTACTGGGACCCGTAAATGACTCACAAGTCAAAGAAAGCACGAAGGTTTTTAGTTTGAGGTGATTATACACTAATGAAAACATATTCATGAATATCAGGTTCAATTTTTGCCATTACATCACTATTTATCCAACACACTGCACCTGTAAGTATTCCTTTATTACAGACATAATAAAAAACATATTGTAAGGTAAGTTTGGTGGGTGTTTTCTTTGGTTTCTTTAAATTCCCGTTTACTGAGAGCTCTGTACATGAAATGCATGCAATTGACAAATGAAATAAATATTTTCTTGTGTGTGCTAGGCTCATGAATATAGATGGTTCCTTTTTGGGAGTACCATCTCCTATGTAGTCTGTGAGTGTGTGTAAGTGGGCCAATAAGTAGCATTGTTGGCAGTGCTCTTTGTGGCAAGCTTGTCCACAAGCTGTGATTCACCCCACAACCCTGCCTGTCTGATGTGAGACTATTACAGACCAAATCCTGCAGAGAGAGGACAGACACAACCTTGAGGGCAGTTGTGTGTGTGTGTGTGTGTGTGTGTGTGTGTGTGTGTGTGTGTGTGT
>NW_024622297.1:0-2287 GCF_008729295.1 Plectropomus leopardus
AGTAGATTCAATAAGAAGTCCTGTTTTTTTTTACTAAAGATGAATGCATATTTAATACTTAAGCTTATACTAGGGCTGATGTAGGTTAAAAGAAAATAAAAAAAACCTTCATGAAAGTAGAAAGTCATACAAATATATCATATTTTTATGGCCTGATTTTGAAAAGTGCATTTTTTTATTAGTATTTTGTACCAGAAAAAAAATGAAAAAAAATCAATGACGCTGCAAATCATTGACATATCCCAGACTGTGATAATAACAATAAAAAAGAAATCTACATAGCATGTATTATACTTTAAAAAAAAATCCTTTTTATAAATCATTTTTTTTCATCTAAAACAAAGTGGCATCATGACAAAAACCTGTCATTTAAAGGGTTAAAATTCTAAAAATTAATGAATATTTGAGATTCATAATTAGGACCAATGATTATTTAAAAAAAAATCGAGTCAATCAAAGTAGAAAGCAATAGTAGAAATCCTAGAAATTCAGCAGCTGTGATAAAGGGTAACATCCAAATCACTGACGCTGTCAACTGCAACAGCAAACTAAAAACTACTCAGTTCAGCACTAGGCATGATGGGAAGTACACGCTAATTACCTGTGGTCGCAGTGAAAACCTTTTTGAAAGGTTTAACAGCATCAGATCTAGATGTGTGTTTCAGTGTTTCATTGTTCTGATTAGTTGTAAGTCATGTTTTGTTGGTGTGATTGGTTGTAAGTCATGTTTTGTTGGTCTGATTGGTTGTAAGTCATGTTTTGTTGGTATGATTAGTTGTAGGTCACAGTTTGTTGGTCTGATTGGTTGAAGATCATGTTTTGTTGGTCTGATTGGTTGTCTTATTTTGTTGGTCTGGTTGGTTGTTGATAATGTTTTGTTGCTCCGATTGGATTTAGGTCTTATTTTGTTGGTCTGATTGGTTGTAGGTCATATCTTGTTGGTCTGATTGGTTGTAGGTCTATTTTGTTAGTCTGATTGGTTGTAGGTCATGTTTTGTTGCGCTGATTGATTGTAGGTCATGTTTTGTTGGTCTGATTGTTTTTGGGTCACGTTTTGTTGGTATGATTAGTTGTAGGTCACGTTTTTTGGTCTGATTGGTTGTAGGTCACAGTTTGTTGGTCTGATTGGTTGTAGGTCACGTTTTCTGGTCTGATTGGTTGTAGGTCACAGTTTGTTGGTCTGATTGGTTGTAGGTCCCATTTTGTTGGAATGATTAGTCATAGGTTAGTTTTGGTGGAATGATTGGTTATAAGTCATGTTTCTTTGTTGTGATTGGTTGCAGATCATGAATTGTTGCTCTCATTGGTTGTACGTCTTTCCAGCTGTGTCCGGAGGCACTTTGGTCTACATCTGTTGGTAACACAAATTAAAATGAACTGAAAGTTTGGCGACTCCAGCTTAAATAACATCCATTCTTGTCCGAAAACTCTTCACAAAACATCAGTGATCAGTGAGTGAACCACCACAAATACTAGAGCACCAACTGCAGATTAATCCACCGCTAAAAATAGTCCCCAACAAAAGTAACATAATTTCCTCATGTTGGAGTTACTGCATTAAAACAATCACTGATACATTTACAAACGTACTATTTTCTTGCTTTTACCTTGAAAAAAATAATTAAATTCACCAAATATATAGAACACAAAGTGGATGACGTGGGAACTCGTGATAAAACCACCAGCTGAGTGCTGACATTTTTTGCAGGGGGAGGTGAAGAGATCAAACAGCAGAACTCAGCTGTGTGATGTGTGGCCAGATGGCCACATGGGAACCACTGTGTGTGCGTAGGTGTGTAGACTGTGTGTGTATGTGTGTGTGTGTGTGTGTGTGCGGAGTAAGGGAGAAAAAAGCACAGATACAAGATGGATCCATAGAAGGCATTCTGTGCTAATTCCCAGGCTTCAAAATAAAAGGCCGAGATCACAGCTGGACAAATGACCGAAAACACACACACACACACACACACACACACACACACACACACACACAAAGAATCTAGTACCAATAGAAACAATGAAGGGGAACTTCATTGAGTCCTTAAGGGGCCTTCCATTGATGCGTATCATCATGATTATGTGACTTAACATATACAGACGCTGTGTGTGTGTGTGTGTGTGTGTGTGTGTGTGTGTGTTTGTGCATTCATGTGCAACCTCAAAGTGCTGAGTCATAATGATTGTAGCAGTCAACTTGTCAGTGAGACTCTGGTATAAAATCGGACTGAGTGCATTAGCTGGGCTGCGGGAAGTGACTCACACACACACACACACACACACACACACA
>NW_024622298.1:0-1124 GCF_008729295.1 Plectropomus leopardus
ATTTACCTATTTATTTTCTCCTCTCATCATTTTTATCATATGTATACATTTGAATATTTCATTTTAGTTTTTTTTACTTGTTTTACATGTTCAGTTTTACATGTTCAGTTTGTCAGAAAAACAAAATAAATAATTAAACATTTATAAAGTTTTTTGAATAAATAAAAGACTTGGTGGAGCATACAAATAAAAGACCACAAACACAACACCAAAAGCAGTTGCTGAATGAGCTGATCAGCAACACACACACACACACACACACACACACACACACACACACACACACAGGTTTGTCGACAGTCCGTACCTCGGCTTTGTTCTGCTCCGTGTTGGCGGGATCCTGCGGTTGTGTGGTGTTGGTGTGTGTTTCCTCCATGCCGACCAGCTTCAGTTTGAGGAAGGACACCTCGTCCATCAGATCCAGCTTCTCTGTCTCCAGAGAGGTCCTGCTCATCAGCTCCTGAAAACACACACACACACACACACACACACTGTAAGTTAGAGACACTGAAAGCAACACTTAAAAAGCTTTAACAAACCGCACCTTAACACACACATCGCAGATTAAGGCAGTGAGAATCCAGCATGTTACTCCGATCGGTTCAATGTTCTTCCCACACTAACAGAGCGAGTGGGCCGGGGGCCCCGACCCCAACAAGCTAAATATACACACTCACTCACAGGCCAGCCAGGGGCTCTATTAATACATCTGTGCCTCTTTGGTGAGGGAGAGAGAGAAAACAAATTATGTCTACGGAGAGAGAGAGAGGCTGCTGAAGATGAAGAAGTGTGTGTTATATCGGACTTAAACACACACGTCTCCCTGCCAACTCTCAGTGAGTCTGCTGCTTTCGTTTCCTCGTTAAAACTGATCCCACTTCCTCTTCTCTAAACCCAAACTTAAGTTGCCTTGGATTGTTGTGTAAGACCTCTGACATCCATCTTGTAACACTTGAGATAAAACATTTCAGAGGATACAGAAATAAAAAAAGAGCCTTAAAACAGCTTGTTGTTTGTTGTTCACCAGTTAAATTAAAAAAAAATAGATTTATAAGTCATTTTCTAAACATATTTTAAAATAAATGTAATTACGTTTCTTTCCTTGGATAAAAAATAAAATAAAA
>NW_024622299.1:0-1364 GCF_008729295.1 Plectropomus leopardus
TGTGTGTGTGTGTGTGTGTGTGTGTGTGTGTGTGTGTGTGCTGACCCCCGGTGGTGGTGGTGAAGCTGGTGGAGGCTGCCGGGCTCTCGGTGCTGCCCAGCTGGCTGGTGATGGTGACGGTGTAGGTGGTGGATCCCTCCAGACCGCTCAGCTGCTGCTCGGCTGCGTTTCCAGAAACTGTGACCCTCAACTCTGAATCTGAACACGCACCGTGATCAATATGATCAATACGATTACTATCACTGTTATTAATTAGTGTCATTAGTCTGCAGTTTAACATGGTACTGAGCTCTGCTTCAATCAGCTGTTTTCTACAACCCAGAATCCAAAAATCGACAAACTATACTATGACGTTTTTTTAATGGAGATTTACATCATACTATATTGTGACATTTTTCGAAGGATTTTCATTTGGCGTACTATACTGAGACTTTTTTTCAAGATTTTTTTCACGTGATTTACAATGACTTTTCATGACATTTTTCGACATACTATAATACTGATATTTGTTTTTAAAGAAAATTTTATGGCATACTATATTATTTTTCAAAAGATTTTCATATGGCATAATAAACTATGACTTTGTGATGAAATCTATTGACATACTACACAATTACCTTTTTCAATAAAAAATTTCTACATATTTCACTATGACGTTTTTTCAGTGAATTTTTTGACAAAGCATACTCTGACTCATTCAGTGAATTTTTTTGACAATCTTTACTATGACTTGTTTTTATGAATACTTTAGAGATACTATACTATGACCTTTTTCCATAACATTTTTTGATATACAAAACTATGACTTTTTTAATGAAAATTTTAGGCCATTTTATGGTATGACATTTTTTTAAAGGATTTTCCGACAGAATACTGTACTTTGACTTTTTGCCGAATTTTTTTAGACATACTATACTATACTATACTATACTATACTATACTATACTATACTATACTATACTATACTATATTATTTTCCCCTAAAAAATCTTGACATAATATGATTTTTTTTTCATGAAAATTGTCAACATACTATACTTTGCTATTTTTCATTAAAGGTTTATGGAACATTATATTATAACATTTATTGAAGGATTTTCATATGGCATACTGTACTATGATACCATTTTTGACAAACTATACTATGACTTATTTCATGAATGTTTTTGACATATTATATTGTGACTTTTAATGAAATTTTTTGACATACTATGATTTTTTTTTTTTAAATGAGTACCTCTGAGATACTATACTGTTTTTTTTTCGTTAAATCTTTTAACATACTACACAATAACCTTTTTGATGAAAATATTTTGTCATACTACATTCTGACATTTTTTGAAGGATTATCCTACAGCATACTG
>NW_024622300.1:0-2193 GCF_008729295.1 Plectropomus leopardus
TACATACATTTTGTGTTGTTTATATTCTGTTTTTTTCTGGGTTTTTATCATTTTATATTTTTAAATTGCTTCTATATTTTTATCTCTTATACTATTTAAATTTAATATTTTTACTCTTCTTTTATGTTAATTGTTTTGCACCAAAACACCAAGTCAAATTCCTTGTATATGTAAATGTACTTGGCAATAAAACTGAATTCTGGTGATAACATTTCATGAAGCATGGCGATGGATGTTTAAAACATTAGCAGGTTTAATTCTGTTGCAGCCACCACACTAGCCGACATAGGCGACGTAGCCGACATAGGCGTGTCATGCGAGCAATAATGGAAAGGCAAGCCCCTTATACATGTACTGCATGCAAAGTAGATTTTTTTTGTTTGTATTATCACAGACGATGTCAATGAGTTGCAGCATCACTGATTGTGAGAGTGCACCTAGTGGACATAGCATGCATTGTCCCCATATACCAAATATGGAAGGCAGAAAACAGTAAAAAATGACAAGTTTCAAGGCAAAAGCCCAGAATAACACCCAGAAATAATACAATGCATGTTTGCTTCAATGGTTGTGGGATCAAAAATTGCAGTTTGAATGGTTGTCAATGGCGCATTTTGGCACTTGTTTACAGTGTGTATTTAAGACTTATTGTAGAAAGCTGAACCGGAAATTTCAAGATCGATCAAAAATCCACAATCTTGCCAAAATTTATGTCTTATGCATTAACACAGCCAAAATTATCAAAAAATGAAGAATGAAAAGTGCATAAATTGTGTTAAACAAGTAAAATGAAAAACCTGAAGGTAGAAAATCCTCGTAAATATCCAGTCCAAGCTAATGCCTCTTTGCCTCGTCTCTGATGATCTATTCATAGGCGACTACAGATGACCCACCAAAGATAGTCGGCCAATCCATTAACAGCAGCCCTCCAGATTCCACAGGAGGAAGTAAGGTGTGACTGTTAATCATTGAGCCCACATTTACACTCCTCTCACACCCCGTTATCTCATTTATATTATAGAAAACATCAGTTTATCTTGCAGAAGGAGGCTTTTTTACTCATTGCAGTTAATTATGAAGAGATTAATTGCCCGATTATCTGTCATTTCCATAAGCAATGTCATATTAGAGACACAATCTTTACCCTTGGCCTGCTGCCCGACTTGCCTCTGCAGAGGTCACATGGGGATGCGGCAGAGTCTTTCATGGGTGAAAAAGTGCTCTGAGCTCCGGAGCTATACTCAGAAGACAAAAAGATAATAGCTGCTTGTCCTTTTCTTTTTATGTCTTTGTTTTTGTGCACTTTCTTCTCAGAGTCTGCCAGTTTGCCGCAGCCAAGCTGGAAGAGGAGCAGATATCGTTTCCCTGAGGAAGCATCTGGGCCACGCCAGGTGAGAGTTACATCTGTGGGTGTTTGGCAAAAAAATGGAACAAATGAATTCCTTCTGTTGATGTAGATATGTGGTGTCTCGCCGCTACTTCCCGGCAAACAGATGAGGAATGCAACAGCGGCAGCTATTTATGGTAAAAGTCACATTTAACAATAACATCGCTCATGAAAAAATGTGCAACAGTTTGCTCACTGCAGGTATGCTCCGCTCTCAGTGCCTCTGTGTCCTGCAGGCAGTGCAGTCCTGGCACTGAAAAAGCTGTGGCATTTGGTGTTTGTGTGTGTGTGTGTGTGTGTGTGTGTGTGTGTGTGTGTGTGTGTGTGTGTGTGTGTGTGTGTGTTTGTGTGTTAGGAGTGTGTGTGCAACCCTCTAACCCCACCACAGGGTGTAGAGACAACATCCTCTGGGGGCAGCCAAGGGTACTTCCAGCCGGCTGACATTTCTGACAGCCTCTGATAGAGCCCGGAGTGTTGAATTATTCATACAGGTGTTATGGGGTTGCCATTTTCACAGGAGATACTAACCCCCAGATGAATTGTGGCTGTTTATCCCTGCAAGTGAATACAGTAGTAATGATTTTGGGCTGTGATGCCTTTTAGGCCAAATGGCAGCCTATTGTCTGTCTGCTCGCATGTTGAAAGCTCGTACATCTCACTGCTTCTCTGGTCGGAGCAAACCTCTTAGACTTAATCAGGCTGGTTTTGTTTTTCAGCTCAGGCAGTTTGGTGGAAACATTAGATACATCGTGGTCTGTACAGCCATATTATATTTCATAATGGTGGACTTAATGCAGTGGGTCTCA
>NW_024622301.1:0-1218 GCF_008729295.1 Plectropomus leopardus
GGGGATATTTGGTCATCTCAGGATTTGCAAGGATTGATGTTGAACACACAATTATGGATAATTATTGAAAAAAAAAAAATTAAAATTATTGTTAAAAATTGTTATTCTTCATTTGTATTTATTCAGTCACAGGTAGCAAAATAATTCTATCCTAAAGGTGTAAAAACACAATGTCAACCATATACAGTAGAATCATCCAATAGTTTCTACCAACTGTGACAACATAGTGATGGCCGGTAGTGTTTTCACCTTGTGTAGTGTGTGTGTGTGTGTGTGTGTGTGTGTGTGTGTGTGTGTGTGCGCGCTACATTCACTTAAGGTCATGGATTGCTTTAATGCGGCTGGAATGATAACATCACAAGACAGTCTTCAGTTTAGTATATTATTGTTTTACCATTACCAGTATTGATATGTCCTAGTAATTTTAATCCGTGGGAATACTGTATAAAGTGGCAGAAAAAAGTCTGAAACATACATCCATTTTGGTATGTTGCTCTGTAGGGACTACAGGAAGAGAATCTTGCTTTCACGTGAATGTATTTCTTCCAGCAAATGGGAGTAAATTTGGAGAGAATTCCCTGGCAACATCAGGATCTGAATTCCAGCATTACAGTAAACCCTAACAAATGAATGTGGTTGCAGAAATTTGACACAATGATCATTTTCAGATTATATGAATAACTCACCTGCAAAATGATCGTTTGTATAGAAATTACTAACCCTCTTTTACCTTGAATCTGTGAAGAAAACCATGTTTTTCTAGCTACTGCATAGGAGAAGCATGCCCTGAGCACATCTGGGCACATGCATGCATGTGATCTTGAACTCAAATGCACGCGCACACCCACAATACTTGTCCATATATAGTACTGTTTTTGCAGAAGTGTCTTAAAAGGTAACATTTTACTGAAATGTTACAGTTTGTGTTTGGAAAGTACTGAACATACAACTGGATTATTAAGACTTGGATTAAACTGCACAAGTTGTGTGAGCTCTTTTGACATAATTTTGCAGTTGTTAAACGAAGGCCCCTCAATTTATCAAGAATTTTACCTATTTTGGGGTGTCCCAATCATTGTGTAGGCATGTGAGAAAAATAAAGTTTGTTTTACAAATTCAAGGTAACTTGTATTGAGTCATTCTGCCATTGTAGTATTCCCTCAAGAAAAGTTAGCTTGAATGCACAAAAGAAGCAGTTGTTAAGTACATCTCTTATGT
>NW_024622304.1:0-1516 GCF_008729295.1 Plectropomus leopardus
ACACATATATATAAATTCAAAAGTGAAAATGTTATGCTCTACAAGGACATTTAAGCTCTTTTTAAAATGTTTTCTACTTTTTGCTTTTTAAATTATGAAGCATTTATCTTTTAATATTTTCTGTTAATTTCATCTATTACAGTTTAACTTCCAGCTTTTTAAGTAATATATTTCAACTCTTAGTTTTTTTAGATAATGCAGCTGTTAGTTTTTTAAGGTAACGCAGCTCAGCTTCCATTTCTGCCAGATTTTCAGATTTTTTTCTGCAATTTGCTTAAAATTTCTGCATTTTCAGCCATGGTTTTGAATTCCTTTCAGCTTTTAGCATCCACAGCCATGTTCCGAAGGAAATTCATTTTCTACTTTTTCTCGTCATGTTGATGAACTCTGCTGCCGGCTGACGATGTGAGTAAAATGAGGTTGTCTTACCTCTGACAGAGTCATGCAGGAATCACTGAGCTCTCCTCCTGCAAGCAAACGTCTGCTGCTACTGTAAAAAACACTGTTGGTGTTACTGTTACTGTCTGCTGCCGCTGAAGTACTGCAAACACTGCTGGATAACCTGCTCTCTGACAGTAAAAGTACAACGTCTGTGTCGACTGCTGACTTCTGACTGCAGCTGTGTGTGTGTGTGTGTGTGTGTGTGTTTTCACTCCTGATCCATGACGTCTCGCCTCCCTTCTACATTTGCAGAGCTGTTTATGCACGGCTGCACACACACAAACACCCCTCTACATCTGATACGACAGTACACACACACACACACACACACACACACAGCCAGCGCCCAACCAAGGCGACACTGTTAATGTGTGACTTTGTGAAACACAGAAATTTGATCTTTTTTTAAAAAAAATTATGCCTTTTATACTTTTTTTTATACTTTCTGTCGTGTTTTTTGGTTTTTTTTTATTTTATTTTTTAATGTATGTTTTTTTATGTATTTTATGGTGAAACTGAAGGCAAATTTTTGTGGACAGTAAAGTTTTCGTAAATTTGTAAGTTATTACGGTGATGATAATTATTATTATTATTATGCACCTGATAAAGATATAAGACCTTTTTAATGCGCTCATTAGATATATTTCTCTCAAATTTTGGTCAAAATGTGTTTGTGAACCGTTCCTTTTCAATTCTGTGATGTACCAAAGTAATTTTAAAAAACTTTTTAACTTTTGCCTTTTAAACTTTTTATTTTTTTTAAACTTTTAAACTTACTTTTACTTCTAAACTTTACTTTTACTTTTAATAGTTAAGTATGTTTGATATCATAAAATAACTTGGTACGAAATATCAGATACTTTCAAGAGTTTTACATTCTAATAGGCGACATTAACTTCTACCAAAGGGTTAACCCATTAAAACCTGAGCAAATTGGTTTGTTTACTTTAAAAAAACATGGGAAGAACACATGCAACTAAAACAGATGTTTCTAAAAGTTAGTGAAAAATTCATTTAAAAAAAGCTACTAAGAAATTACCTGAAAATAAGCAAAATAATATAAAATTAACATAAT
>NW_024622305.1:0-1069 GCF_008729295.1 Plectropomus leopardus
TCTGGAGTTGCCACTGGTGAGAGGCACCGGGCAGGGGTGGCAATACTCGTTGTCGGACTTGTGGCGGCATGTCTTGGACACTCGGGTGAAGAGAGGGGCGGAGCTGTCAACCGATCACCACCTGGTGGTGAGTTGGCTCCGATGGTGGGGGAGGACACCGGTCAGACCTGGCAGACCCAAATGCATTGTGAGGGTCTGCTGGGAACATCTGGCAGAGTCTCCCATCAGAAGAAGCTTCAACTGCCACCTCCGGGAGAGCTTCGACCATGTCCCGGGGGAGGCGGGGGACATTGAGTCCGGGTGGGCCATGTTCTGTGCCTCCATTGCTGGAGTGCCTGTCGGGGCAGCAACACCCAAACCCGTTGGTGGACACTGGCAGTAAGGGATGCTGTCAAGCTGAAGAAGGAGTCCTATCGGGCCTTCTTGGCCTGTGGGACTCCAGAGGCAGCAGACAGGTACCGACAGGCCAAGCGGAGTGCAGCTACGGCGGTTGCCAAGGCGAAAACCTGGGCGTGGGAGGAGTTCAGTGAGGCCATGGAGAACGACTTCCGGATGGCTTCAAAGAGGTTCTGGACCACCATCTGGCATTTCAGGAGGGGGAAGAAGTGCTCTGTCAACACTGTGTATGGTGGGGACGGGGCGCTGCTGACCTCGACTCGGGACGTTGCGGATCGGTGGAAAGAATACTTCAAAGACCTCCTCAATCCCACCAACTGTGGAATTGTGGACTTGGAGAAGGCATTCGACCGTGTCCCTCAGCGAGTCCTGTGGGGGGTTCTCCGGGAATATGGAGTTTCAGACCCCCTGATACGGGCCGTCCTTTTTTAATTAATTCATGGCTCCTACATTTTCCAAAAAAAGGCTAGTAAGTCCGAAAATCTTAATGGACACTGATGGCAAGTACACGTGAATGTAAATGGCACAAGCATGTAGTTCTCCATACTTCTCATATTGCATGACAGAGTTGTAGTCATAAGGAGTTCCCTGGTTCAGAGTGGCAATCTTGTCGAAGTTGTACTCCATTCCTGCCGAGATGAGAGAAAATATGCACGATGTTAGGTCGCACATA
>NW_024622306.1:0-1050 GCF_008729295.1 Plectropomus leopardus
CGAAAAATCGCATACTATACAATGGCAAAAATGTCAAATTTTGACATGTCCTAAAAATGGCTAAAAACAACTTATTGTAGCTTGTATAGATGCGTCATAGCATACAAAGTGGAAACAATGGCCAAAAAAGGACAAAAACGTCATAATTTAGCATGTTGAAAAAATGACGAAAAATCGCATACTATACTATGGCAAAAATGTCAAATTTTGACATGTCCCAAAAATGGCTAAAAACTACTTATTATAGCTTGTATAGACGCGTCATAGCATACAAAGTGGAAACAATGGCCAGAAAAGGACAAAAACGTCATAATTTAGCATGTTGAAAAAATGACGAAAAATCGCATACTATACTATGGCAAAAATGTCAAATTTTGACATGTCCTAAAAATGTCTGGAAAGGACATATTATGGCTTGTAGAGACACGTAATGACATACAAAGTGGAAACAATGGCCAAAAAAGGGCCAAAACATCATAATTTAGCATGTTGTAAAAATGACGAAAAATCGCATACTATACTATGGCAAAAATGTCAAATTTTGACATGTCCCAAAAATGGCTAAAAACTACTTATTATAGCTTGTATAGACGCGTCATAGCATACAAAGTGGAAACAAAGGCCAAAAAAGGGCAAAAACATCATAATTTAGGATGTTGGAAAAACTGACGAAAAATCGCATACTATACTATGGCAAAAATTTCAAATTTTGACATGTCCCAAAAATGGCTGTTAAGGATATATTATGGCTTGTAGAGACATGTAATAATATACAAAGTGGAAACAACGGCCAAAAAAGGGCAAAAACATCATAATTTAGTATGTTGAAAAAATGACAAAAAAGCACATACTATACTATGGCAAAAATGTCAAATTTTGATATGTCCCAAAAATGGCTAAAAACTACTTATTATAGCTTGTATAGACGCGTCATAGTATACAAAGTGGAAACAAAGGCCAAAAAAGGGCAAAAACGTCATAATTTAGCATGTTGAAAAAATGACGAAAAATCGCATACTATACAATGGCAAAAATGTCAAATTTTGACAT
>NW_024622307.1:0-1149 GCF_008729295.1 Plectropomus leopardus
TGTGTGTGTGTGTGTGTGTGTGTGTGTGTGTGTGTGTGTGTGTGCGCACAGTCCCATTAACCCATTACCAGCAGGATACTGGTTGAACTGGGAGATAACAGGTGAGGATAGCTGGACTCATGCAGAGGTCATGTGAGGTGATCCTGCAGTGGGTTTATATATATAGTTCATATGAAGATGGCGTGTTAACCTCGTCTGACTCCGGCAGACACGAGAATAAAAACAGCTCCTGAGAGTCAGACAGTCACAGTTTTCTGTCCTGCGCGGTACAAAGGTCAGGCCCGATCACCTCAGCCTGCTTTCTTCTGCACAAATACAACATTTATTCCGACTTTTCTGCTCCTGATCTCAACTTCAGCAACTAAAAATCCTTCCAGAAGCTTCAGAGACACAAACAGAGGGAAGACAGAGGACAAAATCAAGAAAAATAATAGTTACCAGTAGGTGATTCATGTCTGTGGCTGTGTGTGTGTCGAGCGCTGCTGCCTCGCTTCACCCTGACAAGGACATGCGCATACACACACAGAAACACACACACACACACACACACACACACTCATACAGTATCAGTGTTTCTGAATCTCTGCCAAACTACGATCTGCTGCAGAGGCCAAACTGTGTGCGCTCGGCAACACGCAGGAAACAAACACAGTGATTAATAATGTGTCTGTTAAAGTGAGGGATTAGATTTTTTACATTTAATTTCATGCACATTTTATTTTTGTAAATATCGTTGCTGTGTTTTTAGTGGAATAACTGCAGGAAGTCCAAAGATATGAGTTATGTGAGGAGAGACAGCTGCAATCAGAGAGTTTTATAGCAGTTTTAAATATGTCTGAATGGGTCTGATTGTAGTGCCATTGCGTCTCTTCGTAGTTGTTTCGGTCATTTTGTGTCTCTTTATGGTTGTTCTGAATATTTTGTGTTCATTTTGCATCTCTTTGTAGATGTTTTGAACCTTTTTGCAGTTGCTTTGAGTCGATTTGTCATCCTTTTGAGTCGCTTTGTGATTGTTTTGACCCATTTTGTAGTAATTTTGTGTCTCTTTTTCGTTGTTTTAAAACTTTTTGTGTCATTTTTTGTCTCTTTAATTGTTTTAACACGTTTTGTGTCATTTTTTGTCTCTTTAGTTGTTTTAAACCGTTTTGT
>NW_024622308.1:0-2079 GCF_008729295.1 Plectropomus leopardus
TGTGTGTGTGTGTGTGTGTGTGTGTGTGCAAACTAAAGCTGCATGAATGATTTTTGATTCACATCTCGTCGATGTTTTTATCCTGAATTTTCATCATCGTGGAGTTTCAGGTTGGATCTAAAATGCGACTCACGGTTGGTTGTGTTTTGGTGTCCTTGAGGGAACGCTGTGTGTGTGTGTGTGTGTGTGTGTGTGAGAGAGAGAGAGATGCAAAAGTTTGTTGCTGCAACTAGTCTGTTTGTAAAGAAAAGAAAACTCACCAAAAATGTTCAGAGGAAGAAAAGGCAAGAAATGAAGAGAAAAACAAAGAAACTTTTAAGGAAAAAGAAATTGCCAAATTTGTTCAAGAAAAACAAGTGGCCAAAAGTTTATGCAGATTTTGACACCCATTAACAACAAAAACCAAAAAAGGATGTGAAATCATAGAGTCCTCTCCTCGATTCGTTGCCTCAGCGAGCTTCAGCGCTGCATTTCTGAGCTCTGAACGTTCAGAGGAGGAAAATTTAAAGTTTTGAGATGAAAATGTTTTTGCCTTTTTTTATTTTGTCGGCTTTGCTGACAGACAGCCGGCTAACTGCATTAACACGTGGAAACACGGAACTCGCTGCACGACCTCTGGTCTCCGCTCGTTAGTTAACGAGAGCCTCGGCTGCTCTGCAACAAGCAGCCCCCCCCCCAAAAAAATACGCTCAGCCAGTTTTTCCCATTGACCACCATTATGAAATAAATGAAAACCACTGACAGCCCTTATAAAAGAGAAACCACTGACGGGACACCTGCTACTGCAAACAAGGTCAGTCTCAGGGGGACACTGGGGACATTGGGGACACGTCCTCCTCCGTGTTTACAGTATGTCCCACTTAGAAGTGGGTGATATGGCCTAAAAATAAAAGCTCTGATTTTTTTCACATCAAACTTGATTTATGATGGTAATTGACTTTTTCCTTTTTTAAACGAACTGCAAATGTCAAAGAAAAGACTCAAAACAAGTTTTAATTTTGATTTTAGAAATAAAAATCAACAAAGGCAAACTGAAAAATGTAAAAGGCTTCGAGTCAGTTTTGCTTTTTGTTCAGTTTTGTGTTTGAAACACTGGAGTATTGAAAATTAGGGGTCGACAGATTATTGATTTATTTTAATGGTTGCCGAAAACAATGAATTAATGAAAAAAGTTTGCATATTACACTCAACAGACACCAGAGAGGGTGTAGCATGAACCTTTACTTTTATAACCTCTGGGAGCTATTTTTATTTATTCATTTTTATTTATAAAGATTATGAGATTATTTTTTAAAAAGTGTGAACTTGCTGTATTTGATGTTGAAAGTTTCGGTTTTGATCAAACATTTGCTAAAAGCACTGAAACAAAGTTTCCTGTTGCAGTTTGTTATATTCCAAATTCTAAATTTGGCCAAAAAAAAGGCAATGATGTACAACAATCTGTATCAGTATCGGCCCTGAAAACCAATATCGACCAATCGTCGTTCAACATTAGTTCATGTTAGCAGACGATGTTATTGGTCGCGTTGAGACGATCGGAGCATCGGTCCGTGTCCTCCAGCTCTCTGTGAAGGTTTCACGTGTTCGGCTGTACAGACGAGGCGGCTGGTGACGCACAGCTGATAGCTTTCAGCGCGTGTATAACACTGTGTTCTTACGAGACTGATGTTATATAACAGTTATACAAGTTTCTTTTATCAGTTAACAGCAATAAGCGACAACAGATTATATTTTGTTTGTTTAATTAATGATTTTTTGGCTCCGCCGACACAAATAGTTCCGCAACCGCTGGAAGTGACATCTGTTGCCTAGCAACGCATAAACATTTTCCTGCACGCTAACCTGCGTTAGCTCGGTCTGCACGTTTTCAGACCAGATGCTTCGTATCATGATCGTTTATCTCTATCAGAGTCTGTTAACAGACACTTTGTGAGATTCACGAGTTCGTTCGATCAGACAGTTCGTCTCTGCAGCGTGTGTCCGCTCACTGCCGTGTCCTCCGTCACCTCCGGTCCCGGATCAGACAGCGTGTGTGTGTGTGTGTCTCTCAGGCTGTGGACGGTGTCAGACGAGTGTGTC
>NW_024622309.1:0-1520 GCF_008729295.1 Plectropomus leopardus
CACACACACACACACACACACACACACACACACACACACTTGTAATTCAAACCTACGCCCATGAAACCCAGACTGCACTACTGCTGCCAAGCTTTAGCTCATCCCTTTTAAGGACATGCAGTTACAAGGTGACACCTGCTTTTAAAATACAAGTCCAACACTTAAGTAGATAGATATTGATCTCATTAATAACTAATGTGGGTCAATTATCTCAGGACAAAAAACTCCTTACTGATGCAGCTTGAGACGTTGACCTGGAACATAATGATAAAAGATTAAAGTAAATGAAAGATTATTAGCAGATTTATTGATTGAGTGAGCTTATTTTAGAGATGTTAAACATTTATGTTAGCAAGGGGAGCTCCTCAGCACTACCCTTAAATATCTTATGTCTATTTTTTACAGGCGTACAAGTCCAAAATCTTTTGTATAGATTACCGGAAGAGATTCATATCTCCTTTGATATTTCTGAGAACTTGTTCACGCCTGCATGTTTCTGACAAGGTGTGGGTGGGGGATGGTGGTGCAAGACTCTTCCCTATCCCAGCAGCAAATGTGCAATATGCTTGCAACAACAGAAACTTCGCAAATAGAATAGAGATGGGCCTGTGTCCTCCGTTGTCACGACAACCCAAACCTCAGAGTCACACCAAGTGAAATAAGAGGAAGTGGGGGATGGGCGGCACACTCAAACTGAGAAAAGATGTCCTTGTGAGAAAAGAAAAAGAAAAAAAAAAGACATGCAGACAGTAATGTGGCAGATGAAAAGAACAAACAGGTTGCAAATAGAAGAACTGACAAAAAGGCTAATTTGCTGCAAAAAATTAGATAATTAAGATATTTTTCAAACATACAGACACATAAATGTTGTATTTTTTGTGACAATGAGTTTATTCATGTCCTGTCCAACAAAACAAGAACTGAACCCCTGCAGGCTGGCATGACTGTGCATCCTGCAGATTATCTCAGTGCTGTTGCGCCACTGTCCTTGCATCAGACAACTATTCCTGTGCAACATGGGATTACATCCAAAGTGATCTCCTCGAGTACTTAAAGTGGTATAGATAGTCAGCGTGCCAAAAACAAGTGCATCATCTAATGACACCAGTACACATTATCCTTCCAGGTTGCTGCTTAGGACTGATTGAATTATGTTTCACCTATGCTCACTGATGTCAGACAGGGAGAAAATCCTCCTCTGCTGTGTGAATGCACCTTAATTTTGAAATAGTTTCTGCTGTTTAAGCCATTTTCTGATTTTTACAATTTTAAAAAATGTCATCAAGAGTATTAACCCTTTGAGACCTGAGAAAAATGACCTGATTTCTTTTTAAACATAAAAAGAAGGCAATGAGAAACGTAAGAAGACATGACCCAAAAATGTATAATAAATTAGTAATAATACAAGAAAATTACCTGAAACTCCACACAAACAAGGGGAGTTAAAAACAAACAAACAAGGAAATGACTTGACAAGAAGAGCTTGAAAATAAAAATGAATTGTTATTTGTAAATGTAAA
>NW_024622310.1:0-5122 GCF_008729295.1 Plectropomus leopardus
ACACTCACACACACACACACACACACACACACACACTCACACACTCGGACGGTTGAGTCTGATTAACGGAGGAGGGGCCGGAGATGTCAGAGGAATTCAGCTTGCAGTAAAGCTTAATTAAAGTCATTTCCGTATCACCGGCTGCTCTGGACCTCTGGCCTTGAATAGAAATCAGACCGGGACCTTTGAGTATTAAGTTTGAGAAACTCTGCTTTAGTCTATCAAGACCGAGTTTTCTTGCAGGGACCAGAGGGTCGCTGCAGTGTCGCTGCGTCGCTGAGAGGAGGTCTCTGACTGCTGATTGTGCTCATGCACCACAAATTCAGCACCAGAGAAAACTGGAGGAGGAATATTTCGCAGAACGGCCTAATATGAACCCGAGCGGTGGTTCGTTATTGGACTTCTGTCCCCATCGTGGATTGGACTCAACAAACACTGATAAGATGATTTCTGGGATGGCTCTTATTCACGACATTAGATCGTGGTTGATGCTTCAATCAGGAAACCTTGAATACGAGTGCTCGGGTCAGCACAGAGATGAGGTATGAAGGCACCAGTTGCTGCCTGACAGGACGAAGGGAAAGCAGTTGTACCTCTACGCATGTGGTTTCAATCAGTCACCGACACGTCAGGTGCAAGTCCGCAGCATCGGCTAAAAGAGGTGTTGTCAGACTTGCTGGCGGCATTCCAGCACACTCACATACAAAAACACGAGGCCCGGCTGTCCCTAAAGTATTACCAAACTCAACTTACAGAGTCAAAGAGATGAAACCAGTAGATAAAATCGAAATGAGCTTACACTAGGAAGATACAGCGTAAAATAAAATTAAAATAAAAATAATTTTTAATTAAAGCTGCAAGCAGCGATGAATGGGCCCTCACACCCCCACGCAAGTCGGGGTTACTGGCGTGACTCCAACTGTCCCGATCTTTAATTTAAGTGACAGTCGGAAAGTGCACGCAGAGAGTTTGGACCACTGAAGGAGATTCTTGACATAGTGTAGTATTATTCTACGACCACTAGCTTGTGCTGGAGAACACAAAATCTTAGTCACCTTGGTCTACATCATTTGTAGACCAAACCATGAAAATATCATACATATCAAAGCACAGCTGTGTTAAGAGGCTTACATCCTTTTTCCAGTTGGTGGCGCTATGATTATCATACTTATTTGACATGTTGATGTGTTCAGTGCTGCAACTCGATCAAACATGTAAAATTTGGGGCCAATAGGTTAATGCAAACTGAAGTTCTTTTTTGGTGGCGAATACTGCATTGCCAAGGCAACTGTGTTTATTGAAAACATATGATCTTCACAAGGAGGCATCATGAAGGTCTTAAAGCAGTATTTGTCACCAAGTGTGAGCTGAATGGTGTCAAACTGTAAGGAGATGCACATAAAATATAAATCATATAACTTCCTGTCTCCAGTAGGTAGCGCTATGATGATAACTCAGTTGAGCCATGCAGATGTGTTCAGGTCAAGACTCATATCAAGCATGAGAAATTTTGGGCAGATTGGATGATGTTTGACTGAGTTACAACAACTTTCTGTTTCATGGCGAAACATCAAAGTTGGACACCAAGCCACGCCCACATGGCGTGACAAAAACTCAATTTTTTAAATCAGATAGTGGCAGCTGCATGTCACTCATTTGAGCTGAGCCTGACCACGCCTCACCCGATGCTCGCTATCGAGCTCCTCCTCCATGTGGGGCTCCTTGTGGAGGAACTCTATGAGGTTGTGGAGGACATTTGGTTGGCCTCAACGAAGATCTGGCAAACCGTAAGATAAGGGGGAGCAGAGCCAGAAGGCAAAGCTCTTAATCTACAGGTCCATCTACATCCCAACCCTCTTATGGTCCTGAGCTTTGGGTAGTGACTGAAAAAAAGGCTCAGCCTCAGAGAGAGGGTCAGGAACTCGGACATCCGGAGAGAACTCTGAGTTCTTCATGTTGAGGAGATTCAGCATCTGACCAGGATCCTCTCGGTTCTTCTGTTGGAGGTTTTACTGTTCAGCTGGTAGTTTGCCCCGTGGTGGACCCAGAACACTTTGGAGGGATTATATATCTCATCTGATCAGGGAACACCTCGGGATCCCCCAGGATGGAAAATGATGTTGAGGAGAGGGACGTCTGGTGTGCCTTGCTCAGCCTGCTGACCCCACGCCCCGACCCTGGATTAGCAGAAGATGATGGATGGATGCATCACTAAAAACAAAAGAAACATTTAGATTATTGACATATAAGACAAACAAAAGCATCAAATCCTAATTATTGGTCTCAGTTGGTTACTCAAATTTTTGCTGATTAATTTTCCTTGATGGAGTCGCAAAAGTTCAAATGTCCGTAGTATACATTAATTAATTGATTATTAATTATTTCTGTGTTTCAGATTTACCTTCAGATATTCGAAAAGTGATCGTTGGTGAAGAGGAGCAGCAGGAGCGGAGCTTCAGTGTGGACCAGGAGGACCCAGAGCCCCCACACATTAAAGAGGAGCAGGAGGACCCAGAGCCCCCACACATTAAAGAGGAGCAGGAGGAGCTGTGGAGCAGTCAGGAGGGAGAGCAGCTTCAAGGTCTGGAGGAGGCTGATATCACCAAGTTCCCATTCACTCCTGTCCCTGTGAAGAGTGAAGATGATGAAGAGAAACCTCAGTCCTCACAGCTTCATCAAAGACTAACTGAACAGATGGAAACAGAAGCTGATGGAGAGGACTGTGGAGGACCAGAACCAGACAGGGACTCACATCCAGATACACATTTACAACCAGAGACTGATGATAGTGTTGATAGTGATTTTTGGAAGGAGAGCAAAAAACGTTTATCTGGTTTAAAGTTGTTGAAAATTGATGAAGTTCTTGCCAGTGATTCAAGGTCTAACACTGACAAGAAGTCATGTAGCTGCTGTGACTGTGGGAAACCTTTTGCCCACAAGAGACTTCTGAAACTACACATGAGAACTCATACAGGGGAAAAGCCGTTCATCTGCTCAGTATGTAAGAAATCGTTTAAACAGAGAGCTCATTTACGGTCACACATAAGAATCCACACAGGAGAGAAACTGTTCAGCTGCAGTATTTGTAACAGAAGATTTGCCTGGCGTCATCAAGTCAACAGACATAAATGCGTTGGTAGTCAGTCCTTACAAGAACGTTATGGAGAGGACTGTGGAAGACCAGAACCAGACAGGAACTCACATCCAGATACACTTTTACAACCAGAGACTGAGGACAAGACTGGAGACTCTTCTGAACCTGAGACTGAGGACAGTGATGATTGGAGGGAGACCAGAGAACCTCAGTCAGGTTTAAACTCTCTGAAAAATGATCAAGTCAGTGTCAGGGAGAAACCATTCAGCTGCTCCGAGTGTGGAAAACGATATGGCACCAAGGGTAATCTAAAGAGACACAAGATGTTTCATACAGGAGAGAAACCATTTAGCTGCTCCGAGTGTGGAAAAAAATTTAGCACCAAGGCACATCTGAAGATACACTTGAGAACTCACACAGGAGAGAAACCCTTCAGCTGCTCAGTTTGTAAGAAATCGTTTACAGAGAGTGGAAGTCTACACAAACACATGAGAACCCACACAGGAGAGAAACCATTCTGCTGCTCAGAGTGTGGGAAAACATTTGGCATCAAGGGGAATCTGAGGATACACATGAAGTTTCATACAGGAGAGAAACCATTCAGCTGCTCTGAGTGTGGGAAAACATTCGGCCGCAAGATACATCTGCAGGTGCACATAAGATCTCACACAGGAGAAAAACCATGCACATGCTCTGAGTGTGGTCAAGGGTTTGACACTAAGAGTTCTCTGAGGATACACATGAGAAGTCATACAGGAGAGAAACCTTTCAGTTGTCCACTTTGTCAGAGATGTTTTACGCAGGGTGGATCTTTACAGAGACACATGAAAATACATACAGGAGAAAAACCTTTTGATTGCTCAGTTTGTGGTAAAACATTTATACAGAAGGTACAACTTAAACAACACATGGTTCACCACACAGGAGAGAAACTCTTCAGCTGCACTGTTTGTGACAAAAGGTTTACCAGGCATCAGCAGGTCAAAAAACATAAATGTCTCGGTCATCAGTCCACACAAGAAGCTGATGGAGAGGACTGTGGAGGACCAGAACCAGCCAGGAACTCACATCCAGATTCACATTTACAACCAGAGACTGAGGACAAGACTGGAGACTCTTCTGAACCTGAGACTGAGGACAGTGATGACGGTTTGACTTGACAGCTCAGCAAAACTTAGTCTGAAATACATTCTGATGTCAAATTATATTAATTTCTAAAATGAGTGTGGATGGATGTGCACAAGAAAACTAAAGGCAAAAATGCCAAGAAAACGATCTTAAAAACAAAAACAAAAAATTAATTTAAAAATCTGTCCAAATTTTTTGAAGATAGAGGAATAAGAAAAACATGATTATTATAAAATAAACTTCCACACAAAAGTCTTTACAAATCACCAATATCTGAAAAAAGTAAGGTTTTTCATTGAAATTCCCCATTTTTTTTAAGAAGACCTGCCTTCCTGTTTTCTTTAAAAATCGGCGGTAAAATAAGTCTGAAATGTGGCCATTTAAATCTGGAAAAGTAATTGAACTTGCAGATAGCAATTTCCAGACCTGGAAAAGTTTTAGAAAACTAAAATACCCTGAAAATTTCTGAAAAAATAAGGAATTTCTATTCACAAACCTGTATAATTACATGATGTGTTGAAGGACTGTCAGAAATGTGAAAACCAGGGCGCTCGGTGGCTCAGTTGGTAGAGTTGGCGCCCCATGTATAGAAGCTGTGTCCTCGCTGCAGCCGCCGCGGGTTCGAGTCCGGCCCCGGCCCTGTGCTGCATGTCACCCCCTCTCTCTCCCCCTTCCACACGATGTCTATCCTGTCAAATAAAGGCAATAAAAAGCCCCCCCAATTTTTTTTTTTTGAAAGAAATTTGAAAACCAGTGATAACTTTTGTTTTTACAGTTTCTGACTAATAAATGTGGTAATTTTGGAGGTTTTCAAAGAAAACATCCCAAAAACTGTTAAAAAATAAAAACAGTAGAAATAAAAATCCACAAAAATCTCCAGAAGTTTCAAAGAAAAAAAAA
>NW_024622311.1:0-3231 GCF_008729295.1 Plectropomus leopardus
ATTGTAAGAGGAGGTACTTTATGGAAGCAGGGACAGTGTACATTAATCCACATTTAAACAAATGTGAATGCACCCGAGTTAGCTGGGGAGCTAATTTCCGTCGGTACACCCCTGATGTTCAAAGGCAATCTTTAGCTGTTTTGATAATCCAGGTACATTTCACTGATAATACTGATGTACTTCTATTAAATTAACACTTTGAATGCAGGGCATTTACTACTTGTAATGGTCAAGATCAGAGTGTTTAATCAACCTCTGTATTTTGCTACTTCAAGAAGTTATGAAAATAGATGCTGTAACGATAAATGAATGGACGTAAATGAGCACAAATGCCTGTAAAGTACAAATCTGTGTTCACCTTAAAGAGCAGGTGGAGCTTCTTCTCCATCAGCATGCTGTGGAGGAACCTGTAGTCCTCCTCTCTGTCTGTGTGAGACTCTGTCCCAGACATCACTGATGATAGCAGCCTGCACACGCCTGCAGGAGGAGGAGCGCAACACACACGCACACACACACGCACACACACACACACACGCACACACACAAACACACACACATCTATAACAACACCACTTGCACCTGTTGTTAATTCACAGAGCTTGTTTTTAAGGATATGTGGGGAGATCAAGAACCCCAAAAGGGAGGTCAAAGGTTAAATGGAGGGTGTGGTAAAATTAAAATTAAAAAAAAAAAGTCCCATAGGAGAGCTTTTAAAAGATTCACTGTTGGGGATTATTGCTTTATATTCCAGTTATGCTTGTCGGATTATTGATAAAAAACTGTTAATTTTTGGACCCACCTCTGTGTTCTGTTCTGCTCAGCATCCTCCTCAATCTGAGAAACAAATAAGAGAATTTATATAAATGTATATATTTGCATACTTGACCCAAATTTCCTTAGTTTTTTTATCAGTGAGGAGGGAGACTGAAGCGTAACTCAGAAAAATGATGAGAGAGAATAGAAATGTCAAAGATGCCTCTGCTGAGATATTACTGCCCCCTAATGCTGGTAAAAGTTATATCGACGTTACAGTGATACACTGTTCCACTGTCCCTACAGCTATGTCAATAAATCATTAAATAAGTCAGCATTTTATCAAGAATATTCAGAGTTATAATTTATTTTTTAATTATATAACAGATGACAATAAAGGCCTATAACATGTAAGGGGAGGAAGAGTTTTTATTTTAGTTTAATTATCATGATTTAAAGTTGAGAATATATGTATCTAATATGTATCAAATGATGATGTGCTGATATATATGGTTTATTCAGTTTTTTTTATCCCGTTATGTATCTGTATTTTTTAGATGTTTGCATTGTTATGTTTTTTTTTCTTCCTTGCATGATGTTTGACTAATCCAAAGATTAAATACAAACTTAAATGACAAAAACAAAAAACAAATACATTAAATTAGAATAAATAAATACAATTTTTTAAAAAAGATTTACTTTATAACACTAGAAATTTACATTTTTGCATGATTGATTGTTCAGTATTTCTTACCTAAAATTACATAAAAAATAGAAGATATAACATGACTCATAGAACAGGATAAATAATGGATTTTCTCTGCTCAAAATGTATCAATTTTACCTTCTCTCAGATCATAATTTGGATTAATTCCATCAAAAAGCATGAGGATCAGTTAACAGAAATGCACTTTTTAGATAACAGAATCTATAAACAAATATTTTTTATTTATAGAAATACAATACTACACTTTGTATTTTTTATATTTTAAATGTTTAAATAGCACATAATAAATAAAAAATATTGTGAGAAAATAATGAATATATTTAGATTAATACAGCTAATCTGGGGTACAGATTAGGAGTGGAACACACATGTTAATGTCCATCACATCACATTTTAAGCAGAGGAAAGCAGCTCAGCACAACCACACAATCTTTAAATTGCACTCACCACAGACTGTCCATCCCATCAGGCCCAATTCACACAGGCCATATCGCTTAATACCTAAAGAGCACGAGCTACATTTGAACATCCACTTGTAGGGAGAGGCTGTATAGTGTTTGACTGTCCAGACTATTAGAGAGACGGTCCCTCTTTCAGTCAATATGTGTCCGGTCTGACCTAAATCAAGCCGGCGGGCAATCAATATCGCAATCAAAGAGCGTGGGGCGTAATGTTAGCCACATATGACTGTCACATAGATTTAACTGGAACTGAGGTCAGCAGTTGCATCACTTCAGTAGCCTTAATTTTATTTTTTCTCTTTATTTTTACATTTTTTTCTGTGGCGATCAGGGGTGGAGCTAGACGTTGTAAACTAGGGGTCAACGGGGTATCGGCCCGGCCAATTATTGGGGCCCATATTAAGCATTTTTTTGATTATCTGTAACATAATTGTATGTTAATGATTGCTGACACAGTTAATTAATTAAATGTGCAAAAAAAAAATGTCAGCATTGGATGAACTTTTACTTTGTGAAAACATCAGGAAGCTATTTTAATTTATTCATTTTTTAGTTAAATTTTCACTGGACAAGTTATGTGTTGGGTTATGTGTGTTGGTTTGTCATATTCCAAATTTTAAATATTAATAGAAAGATTTCAGTTTTTATTGTAAATGTATATCCGTTCCAAATACTGGTTATTAGTCTCATTAACAACTAACAATAAGTATCTGTATCAGCCCTGAAAAACTAGTACTGGTCGACCCCTAGTTTTTTTAAATGGTTTTTAGGTTAGAAGCCTTAAATAAGGTCTCTGGTTAACACAAGCTGAAGAGACTTTTCACGTTTTGTTTTATGACATAAATACGTCAGTAAATACCCCACTGTGAACTCTGAAGTGCTTAAGTGTCTTAAAAATGTGGTTTCTAACAAGTGGCTGAATGACACAGAACATCATCAAGCCAAAACCGCGCCGAAGCCTCGTAGCGGTGGCGACGCAATGGTAGTGTAGTTTGTTTTAGCCTAACGCTAGCTTTTTACTTTTGGCGATTTCATTTAGGCTTCAAAAAGTCTAAAAACTGCGTTAATTTGTGAAGATTATCTTGCTGACCTAAACATGTAAGTATCATAAACATTTGTTTACCACAGAGCTTATTTTCTGCAATAATTCAATTCAATTCAATGGAAAAATCCCATAGGCCTTTTGACAAGGGAAACAGGGCCTACAGAAAAACAGCATCCCTATTTATGAGAGATGGTGGGGCCCTTTGCATTTCTGTGCCCAGGGGCCCATTCTCTCATAATCCGCCC
>NW_024622312.1:0-1467 GCF_008729295.1 Plectropomus leopardus
AAAAATATGTAAATAGTTAAATATGCAGAATAATAAACCATTCATGTAGAGATGGCAATTTCTACATCGGAGATCAAACTGTTCCAAAACGTTTCGTCACTTCCGGCTTTGGCACGTAGCTCGAGACGGGTTTCGAAACGTCACGTGATCGGTACCAAACGCGGACAGATTAAGTCTCCATTAATGAATGAAACCATTAAAATGTTCTGCAGACTAACTGTAACATAAGAACAACGTCATTAAGTCACATAGCTTATCATGACATGATTAATAGTCACCATATCCTACAAGAACTAAATCAGTAGCAGTTTGGTTTGATTTGCACGACACCTGCTGAGGTAGGCTTTTAGGCTGCAGAAAACGGATCTTACAACAGAAACAAGGATAAATGGGTGCAATGCAAGCTTCTACCAGTAGGTGTCAATGTAGAGCGAACAGGTTTTGAAACGTTTCAAATGTGCCATCTCTACTATCTATCTATCTCTATTCGTGACTGTTCATGAATCACTTACAGTTCACAAATCATTCAAAGTGTACAGGCCAAAAAAAAGACTGATTTCGTGTTACAGGATAATATATTGTTATGTGTTCATTCAGGCTGGATATTATCACGAGTTAGCGGCTGAGACGGATGGAGAAGAAAAAAATGACACTGTAGTTCATTTTGTGTGTGTGTGTGTGTGTGTGTGTCACAGGACGGCTCGGTGCTTCAGACGGTTGTGGCCGGTTCTGGTGCGATCCAGAACATCGTGTGGATCCCAGATGTGGGCGTGGCTGTCTGCTCCAACAGGTCGAAGGTACGACGTCTCCGCCTGATTTTTCCATGTTTCTGTCTGCGTCGCTGACATGAGGATTTATTTACTCTGCGGTCTGCTGCGTTTCCAGGACGTGCTGGTAGTGAACTGCTCCAAAGACTTCATGGCGTCCAGCCACGTGCTGGCCACCTGCCGCACGGCTCTGAAGAAGCAGGGCGTGGTCGGCCTCAACATGGCGCCCTGCATGAGGGCCTTCCTGGAGAGACTGCCCGTCATGCTGCAGGAGCAGTACGCCTACGAGAAGGTACGCACACGTTTCATAAACATCCACCTCTGAACGCCAAATGATTTTAACCTTTAACCCTGAATGACCGTTTGGTGCATTTTAGGTACTTTGAGAGTTAATGAGGTGTTCTCTTCACCTCCACAAACACGTTAACATCATCCTCGACAGCGTCGCACCACTGAAAAATGTGTCAATATTCCACAAGATGTCAGACCTTCATTAACCCTTAAGGACTTTTTGGCAATTTTTTCAGCGCTTTTCATTCTCCATTTTTTTGATAACTGTGTGTGTGTTGATGCATGCATTTGCAGCTCAGCTCCTACAATAAGTCTAAAATACACTGTGGAAACTAAATAGTTACATTCAGACTGTTCAGGTCCAAAAATGCTCCATTGAAACCCATTCAAACTGACATTTTTGATCCCC
>NW_024622313.1:0-1721 GCF_008729295.1 Plectropomus leopardus
TTAACAATGTATTATTCTAACAAACAGGAGCCTCAGTAGCGTGTCAAAGCAGATTTACACACCTAAACATAGCACATTGAATATGGAAATTTGTGTTTGGTAGATTTTTTTCTCTCTTGTTTGGTGTTGTTTGGTGGATTGGATGATTGAACTTTGAAGAAACAAGACATATTGGCAGTTTAACAATGTATTATTCTAACAAACAGGAGCCTCAGTAGCGTGTGAAAGAACCATACACAGCCACAGCAGCCTGGCACCTCCTCCTCATGCTGGTCACCAGCCTGGTCAAACACTGCTGTGGGATGGCATCCAATTTCTTAACCAGCATTTGTTGCAATCAGCCAATGTGGTTGTGTTGGTCTTTCTGGCACGATTTTTGGATCAGACACCAACTGACCACTGTAGCAGGGCACATGCTCACAGGTGCTGACAATCAGGCACCTGACTGTCAGCACCTGGGGGTACCAGAAGCTCAAAACAAGAGTCAATAGCAACAGCAAGAACAGCTATTTGGCACTGGCAGAGATTTGACAAATTTTCATGGGCGCAACCCACATACTCAGCTCTGCTGCTCAATCCACAAATACATGTTCCTTACAAATGTGGCACCATTTAAAAGGGGAATAAAAAGGCTTTCCAACAGTATATGATTTATTGCCAAGAAGCATTATTCCAACAAAGAAATAATCTACCAAACACAAATGTCCTTACTTTTTGTGCGTAGTTTAGATATGTGTGTGTGTGTGTGTGTGTGTAGATGGGGTTGTACCTGCTGTACATGACCACAGGATGTCAGTGTGGGGAAGTGAAAGCTTTTGCAGTTATTTTCGTCTAAAATAACTCTCTCAAATGACTTACGTTGCTTTATGACGGTCCTGTTTTACTTCTAATTTGAGGGGATCACCATGAGATGACCTCTTTGCATGTTGCCTCTTTGTTCACAAAACTTTGGCGAAGAAAACAGCGGATGGCGAAGAAAAAAGCGGATGAGTTTGAAAACAAATTCATCCGCTGACTGGATGACAGGGCCCCAAAATTTTGAACCTGTCAGCCTGCCAATCAGAGTGCTGTTTACTCAGCTTAAATGCTGTAATTTCACTCTGAATTAAATGTGTGCTGCACCATCATATGACACACAGATACATCCTGACCATCAGGTGGCGCTGCAGGCTGCAGTCAACAGCCTGATTCATCTGTGACATTTACAAAAATAAATGAAACCCTGACTTTTAACCTAATCAGCTAAAACAAACACAATTATGACATGAAACATAAAAAAATGTCATAAATAAAGAGAGACAGAAAGGAGGCTTCAGTGCAGAAATCACAGAATAGCTCTACTTTAAACCATTTTAATTTTGAAATGTGGAAAACCTTTATTTATTAATTAAATTCAAATTAATAAATAAAGTCGAAAGAAAGTCTTGAAGTTTTCTTAATTTAAGTTTATAAAACAACTAATAGCCTCCTGATCAAAGTGCAGGAAGTGAATGAACAACATTAAAGATTAAATTAAACCAATTAAATACAGTAATAAAAAAAGATTCAGAAGGAATGAAACCAGCAGAATCAAATGGGAAATAACTCATCAGATAAATGAGATTTCAGTATCTGCTACAAAGTGTGTTCATTTTCAGGAAATTCAGATTCAGTCAGAAACTTTTGACTTTTTTTTACCAACATTTTCTCACATTTATATCACTTTATTTTATTTTATATTA
>NW_024622314.1:0-1473 GCF_008729295.1 Plectropomus leopardus
AAAGGTGTAAAGGCTTGTGAAAGGTGTCTGAACACTGCAAAAGAAAACCCACGTCGATCGAGGTTTTAAAGGGTGTGTTTGAATTTCTCGTGTTTTTGTGACTAAGTGACTCGAGGAGACAACTGGTTTGTAAATGTGGCCCAGTATTGAGAGGTCCTTTCCATTATGTTGCCAGTTGTAAGTTGTCTGTAGGGACTCAATTCATCCAACCATTATTCAGGGAAAACTGACTGAGACTGAGTTTCAGATGGTCGTATTTCCTGAATGATGATGATGATGATGATGGTGGTGGTGCAGATGAGACCCTGTTAGATAACATTTTGTCCTTTGAGTGTATTAATGCTGCTTTCTTTCTACATTTTATTCAACTTAAATTATTTTCGCCTTCCTTCTCATTTTTCTGGGTCTAAACTTTGATTGAAATTATTGCACCATCTTGTGGAAGAAACTGAAAATCACAGTTTATTTGGTCTCTGCGTTTGCACAAATAGTGGAAATACTGTTATTTAGTATATTGTCAATTGAAGTGATAAATACACATTTATAATGTGGGTGAAGGACACATGAGGAACATGTCAAGACTGGAAAAATGTCCAAAAGAAACATCAAAGTAAAGTTTGTTTATCAAAAAAAAGTGCCAGTGGAGGATCCCCCGCAGCTGCCGACAGAGGTCCTAGTTTAGCACTTAGCATCTTAAAATCCTACAAACATCCTAAAATCCTAGAGACATTTTAAAATTCTAGAAATGTCCTTAAATCATAGAAACGTCCTGAAATCCTAGAAGTGTCCTAAAATCCTGGAAATGTACTTAAGTTCTAGAAATGTCCTAAAATCATAGAAATGTCCATAAGTCCTACAAACGTCCTAAAATCTGAGAAATGACTGAAAATCCTAGAGGCATCCTATAATCCTAGAAATGTCCCAAAATCCTGGTGATGTCCTAAAATCCGTAAGACGTCCTTAGATCCTGGAAATGCCCTAGATCCTAGAGACATCCTAAAATCTGAGAAAGGACGGAAAATCCTAGGGACGTCCTAAGGTCTTAGAAATGTCCTAGAGACATCCAAAAATCGTAGAGGTGTCCAAAAATCCTGAAAATGTCAAAAAGTCCTATACTAAAATTGTAGACATGTCCTAAAATCTTTGAAACAACCTAAAATCCAAGAAATGTCCTAAAATACTAGAGACGTCCTAAAATCCTAGCAATGACCTAAAACCTTAAAAAATACTCAAGACGTCTGAAAATACTAGATGTCCTAAAATAATAGAAACTGTCCCCCAAGCAGAGCAGGCTGAAGGTCCCTAGCATCAGTTCTCTACTTTCAACCATTTATGGCCCGTCTTTTCATATTTCTCTCTCTGTTTTTGCTACTTTCGCCACTCTCTCTGCAAAACTCGACAGAAAACCAGCGCAGGTTCAGTACCAGTGTGTGTGTGTGTGTGTGTGTGTGTGTGTGTGTGTGTGTGTGTGTG
>NW_024622315.1:0-1135 GCF_008729295.1 Plectropomus leopardus
ACACACACACCATCATCTACATTCACCATCTGTCTCGTGCCAATACGCACTTTTGCAATAAGCTACTTATTGTATCATTTCCCGTGTGATCTTGCCTGCGAGACCAAGATTATGGTAAATGTTTGTAGCTGCATGGACCGAACATTATTAACCTGCTATGAGGTGAACTGTCTCAACGTCATCAGCTTATTTTAGGTTAGCAGGGTGGACTACACTGTAAGAAGCCTTCATTCACTTGAACTGACTCTGACACGCTGCTCACTGCGTCAAAGTGGCACAGCCAAGGCCACAATGCGCACAGCCATCTCACGCAACCATCACAGCGGAATAAACACACAGAGGCCCGCTAAAGTGAAAAGATAACAGGCTTCAGCTGCCCTCAGGATGCCCCTCAGTGATAATCCACCTCAAGATGTTTTTCACAAGAATAATTTAGCCAAAAACATTCTGTTACCCACCAAACCAGACATTACTTCTGATCAGCATTGCATAGATTCATTTACAAACCACAGCAGTTAATATAACGACACATTCCCCATCTGTCATCTGCCTATAGCAACATTATTCCCTCAACATATATCCACTCTGAAATCATCTCTGTCAATTTACAATATCAGTTGCTTTATCTCTACTTAAACAATGACGTCAGTCCACTTCACTGAAAAGTCATGTAATGCTGTCGGCCCGCTGCAGCCTCCAAAGTAACACATTAAGTCCGTTTTTTTATACTGCTTCAGAATTCTACAGTCAGAAAATGGGCCCGTTTGTTACAATAAAGACAAAATAAAGTTTTATTGTAATATTTTTCAATTAAAGTCCCCTGAAACCTGTGTTTTTTTGGCGTACTATATGTTACTCACATGTCACTGATCAAGGAGTTTCCCGAACCAGCACTATACGAGGTCGGATTATTTATTACAATTCAACTTTTTTATTTTGAGCCCTGTGAGGCCGATTGTGATGGCAGTAAAGGCTCATTTGGATCACTTCATGCGTTAAAATCATCCCTCGGTGAACTGTCAAGCCTCATAACGGCTTCAATGTAAAATTGATCGGAAATATTAGAAAAAAAAATACTCAGTCCAGTGTGTGTGTGTGTGTGTGTGTGTGTGTGTGTGTGTGTGTGTGTGTGTGT
>NW_024622316.1:0-1300 GCF_008729295.1 Plectropomus leopardus
AGCTGGGAAAAAAATAAAGGTAAAACCATTTTAAATATAATATTAAGATAATTATTCGTAGTTTTGTAGACATGTTTCCCTGATTTTTGATAACATCTAATAATGGCCCCAGTTCATTTCCAGGTGAATTTTTGTCCCCTTTCACTGTATATATTTTTTTTTTTTGGAGAACATTTCTTGCCAAGTTGCTCATTATGTTTTTTCCTTTTTTTTAAAAACGTTTTTTCTAGTCTAAATGCAAGTGGAAGGAGTCTGAATGTAGTGCAAAAAAACTGATATTGATTCATGTGTTAAAGCCAATATCTGCCGATATTATTCTGCATCCATACTCCCTAATGTATGTCTGCATCATTTTTTCCTGCAACCTACATGCATGATAGCTCTACGTTTGTGTTTACCTGTTTGTTTAGCTTTGTTGTCCTTGTTTTTTTGCTGCATGTCCATTTCTACTTTATATCTTGTGCAACACTGAGAGCAATGATAAAAAATATTCCTTGTATGTGTCCAGATACTCGGCCAATAAATCTGATTCTAATGTAGCAGAAAATAAAAATGCTTCAGTTCTGGTTTCTAATCTCTCTCTGCTCTGGACTTGTTATCAAAACCTCTTGGTGCCAAACAAAATGTGCACTTAAAGCTGTCGAGTTTTTAAAAGCTGGCATAACACGACGTTTGATGAGTCTTTGATCAGCTACATTTAAATCACAAATTTTTCCAACTTTTGACTGAGTCAAGCTTCTTGTGCATCTGTTTATGTAAAAGACACTTTGCAGAAAAACACGTTCATATTTTTTAATATAGGGCATCAAAAAGCAGCCTTACTCTCAGGCAAACACATGCACGCAAACATGTGATTCACGCCGCATGTCATCAGCGCCGAGCATGAAATCTCACCGCTGAATGTGATTTAGGATTCCTCCGTGTAGACGAATGAAACTCAACGCCGAGCGCCACAAAACAGCTGATGAACAAACATAAACAGAGCTCGGATGCTGCTGACCATCTGAGAGAATAGACCATGAAATGTTTGAAAAGATGAGGAATGTTAAAATTTCATGTGTGTCTGAGTGTGTGTGTGTGTGTGTGTGTGAGTGTGTGTGTGTGAGTGTGTGTGTGTGTGTGTGTGTGTGTGAGTATGTGTGTGTATATGTTTGCGTGTGTGAGTCAGACTACAGATGGAGGATCAGAGCCGAAGCGACAGGATGCTCATGTAGCACCTCTTAATCACACGGATTAAAACTGCACCTGTGCTCTCAAAACACACACACACACACACACACACACACACACACACACACAC
>NW_024622317.1:0-823 GCF_008729295.1 Plectropomus leopardus
TGTTTTCAGCTGTTTTTGGGATGGGTCGAATTTTGACATTTTTGCCTTACTATAGCCTTGCTTTTTGGGTCATTTTTTCGACATGCTATGTTTTGATGTTTTATGGCTGTGTTTGCAACTTTCTTTGCTATGGCGTGTTTCAGTACGCTGTTTAAGATGGTTTACAACTGTTTCCAGCTTTTTTAGGGATGGGTCAAATTTTGACATTTTTGCCTTACTATAGCCTTGCTTTTTTGGTCATTTTTTCAACATGCTATATTATGGTGTTTTTGGACGTTTTTGCAACTTTCTATGCTATGGCATGTTTTTGCAAGCTATTTTAGGTGGTTTTAAACTGTTTTCAGGTATTTTTGGGAGGGGTCAAATTTTGACATTTTTGCCTTACTATAGCCTTGCTTTTTGGGTCATTTTTTTCAACATGCTATTTCATGGTGTTTTTGGACGTTTTTGCAACTTTTTATGCTATGACATGTCTTTGCATGCTATTTTAGTTGGTTTTTAACTGTTTTCAGCTGTTTTTAGGATGGGTCGAATTTTGACATTTTTGCCTTACTATAGCCTTGCTTTTTGGGTCATTTTTTCGACATGCTATATTTTGATGTTTTTGGATGTGTTTGCAACTTTTTTTGCGATGGCGTGTTTCAGCACGCTGTTTAAGATGGTTTACAAGTGTTTCCAGCTGTTTTTGGGATGGGTCGAATTTTGACATTTTTGCCTTACTATAGCCTTGCTTTTTGGGTCATTTTTTCAACATGCCATACTATGGTGTTTTTGGAAGTTGTTGCAACTTTCTATGCTATGGCATGTTTTGGCATGCTATTTT
>NW_024622318.1:0-1156 GCF_008729295.1 Plectropomus leopardus
CCACGCCAGTTAACTTTTTAATCATTGGTTGATTATTGTTTCTTTTGGTATTGTCCTTAGATATTTATTTTTATTGTGTATGGATTTTGTGATCATTGTTTTCTGTAGACTTTGTGTTTAGTTATTCAGTTATTTTTTTGCATAAGTTTTGTTTTCTTTTATTGTTTGGTTTATTGGGTTAACTGTGTGTGAGCGGCAACTGAAGCACAATCAACCTTGGTGGTGACCTCCTGGGTGTGGTGTCGGGGCATTTTTGGTTTAGTTTTGTTTTTTTTTGCCCTCTTGCCTTGATTAATATCTGCCTCTCTCTCTCTTGGACAGGAGCTGTTGGGTTGGTGTGGCGAGTGACTGATCCCCGCGGTGGCGGTCCCCTCACTCCCTGTACAGTAGTGCACCTGGGTGTCAGTTGATGGTGTGTGGTTTCTCTTTTTCTTCACGTGTGGTGTGTATCATCAGGACCCTTCTCCCCCTCTCAGTCATCCTCGCCTGGTAAGCCCTCAGCCCTGTACCTAGCACATGCACTTTATTTGCAACTCAACCAACCTGTTAAGGTGCCCGGGAGGATTGTGTAATATTTTGCCACGTATTATTATTATTATATTATTGCTTGCATCATCACTGTGATTTGTTCAGCCTTTTAATTTTTGACATATTGTTAATAAACTTTCTTTTGATACCTTATTTTGGAATCCCTCAGTCTCTGGTGCCTCTCGAACCTGGGTGACCTTGTTAATATTAGAGTGGTGGTTCCCTCTGATGTATTTCCTGGGGGTGAAATTCCCCTAGGTGGCGTTGTCGGGCACTTATTAACTAACAAAAAATCAGTAAATAAATTCAACCCTCGTAGCATTGCCACACATAGTTGAAAAACTGATCGGGGGTTCTGATGAGACTGGTTTGTACCAGATTGGTTCTCTGTGCAAACTTACCCCAGAAGCTGTTAAGACACAGCTTAGACACCTGCCTCTTGGCAGGGTTTACCTGAGTTTTTTCAGGATCTAACCGGATGCCTTGACGCTTCTCGTACTCTGCGATGTATTGTTTTTTCTTTGCCTCATCATTCTGTACATCGGGAGGGTAACCTGAAGCTTCCTGCTTACCTTTTAGAGAGGAGTGTATGTAGTCAACAAAGATGCCGCTGCTACTCTGCTCAAAA
>NW_024622319.1:0-1410 GCF_008729295.1 Plectropomus leopardus
GTGTGTGTGTGTGTGTGTGTGTGTGTGTGTGTGTGTGTGTGTGTGCGTGTGTGTGTGATTGGCATGAATCTTCTCTTGCACAGTACAGAAGAATGACGGTGTAGCAAAATGTAGAGCTTTCTCACTCACTTTTACTTTTCAGTATGTTTAATTTTGCAAATATTGAGACAAAACTCAGTCAGCAATGGAAACAGCCATGCACAAGTTTTCTTTTTTGTGCATTAAGCATTTGTTCAATGGTATGAATGGCCTATGGCCCACATGATGACTGCTATAGTTTTCTGTTTAGTTGGCCAGGTGCCAGCCTCTAACTTCATAAATCCAGCTCCATCCTCGACTAACAAAGGCTTTGTGACTCCACCTTTATGCACCCATTTGCTGCAGCACAGTTGGACTTCACCCCCACTGTGCTCTCCAAAATGTTTAAAAATCAAGCACAGAGGGGGTGATAATTGTGTGGTTGTAGCTGTAAAAGAGAGAGAGAGAGACAGAGTGATAAATCCTGCAGGCTATTTTGTCCTGCCATGAAATTGAATTAAGTGTTTCTCTGCAAGATGTTCTCTTTGTTCGGTGTGATTTTATTCATTTGAATAGATGTTTCATAACACACAGGGACACGCACCCAGAGGCAAAGACACAAGGGCGCTCCACACCACAAATATGTTCACAAACCTGCACCTGTGCCTACATTCATACTTGTACTCTTTATGATCAGATATCAAATGTTCTTTAATCGCTCTGCACTTTCCGTCTTCATCAGTTCGGGGTCGGTGTAGAAGAGCTTCTTGTCTATGTGGTTTCCTGGGTTGGCATCTCTGTAGCGCTGGTGTGTTTGGCCACCTGTCTTACCACACTGTGCTGCCAGGGGGCGCCCTGGCACACAGACCACAGCACTATCCACTGCAACCTGTGGGCCAACCTGCTCCTCACTGAACTGCTCTTCCTTGTTGGTGCCAACAAGACGCAATACACAGTGAGTGCTCGGATATTCCTACTGCATATTATTGCAGTTTGTTTAAGATATAATTTTGTGAAATATCCCTTCCTCTCTGCTTGAATTTACAGGTTGTGTGCTCCATTATTGCTGGCCTGCTGCACTTCTCGCTGCTTTCAGTGTTTTGCTGGTTGTGTCTGGAGGGGGTGGAACTGTACTTGCTGCAGCGGGAGGTGTTTGAGGGACGCAACTCCAGGAGGAAGTATTTCTACCTGTGTGGCTACTCCATTCCTGGGCTCGTGGTGGCTGTGTCTGCAGCCATAGACTTCAGAGGCTATGGCTCAAAAACTGCGTAAGTTGTGTGTGTGTGTGTGAGTGTGCCTGTGTGTGTACATGTGTTTTGTGCATGTTCTTGGATGGAGACAGACACTTTTAAACATCTTTGCAACTTTGTTGTTTTGGATGGTCTAATTTTG
>NW_024622320.1:0-2332 GCF_008729295.1 Plectropomus leopardus
GGTTAAAATTCTGAAAATTAATGAATGTTTGATATTTATGATTGGGGGTGATGTTGGTTAAAAGATGAACACAATCAAAGTAGAAAATAATATTAATTTATAACATTTTTTGTGTTTTTCTTTTATTATAAAGAAAATATCTTGTTGCTGCAACTTTCTTTTTTCTTTTTTTTCTTTTTTTTTTTTTTTTTTTTCCCGGTGGAGGCCCGATGTGCAAAGTTTGGTTTATTTTCATGCACGGGAAGTTAAATACAAATACGAGAGCTGCTCGGCCCCTGAAAACAGTCCTGAGAGCGATGTGACGGACTGTCAGCAGACTGAGCAGAGTAAAAGTGCAGCTCCTCAGCGATCAGATCAGGTGCAGTGTGATGGAGTGAATATCAGCCTGAGCACTGAGGGAGCTGTGTATATGGAGATGTGTGTGTGGGGGTGTTTTGGTATTGCTTCCATATTGACATTTAGTCTGTGGACGCGTTTGTCACTCCCACACACACACATCTCAGTAAACTCCACAGATCCAGACTGCGGGGTGAACACCACGCTGCGTCTGCGTCCGCTGCTCTGACTCAGCCTCGCCGCTGCCGTCCAAAAACACATGAAAAGACAGAACTGAGAGGCAGGACGGAGGCAAACAGCACCGAGCTGCTCGTGGGATTTTTGGTGGGTCGGGGTATAGATCTCAAAATAAAGATGCTGGCAGTGAAGGCGGCGAGGAGATGCTGCATGTGAGACGTACGAGGGAATCTGATTTCACTAAAAGCGCAGCTTGTTTTTGGAGGACAAGGTTCACAGCGACACTTTTATTTTTACTCTGGGTGGATTCATAGACAACACAATCAGCAGATGAGACATTGTGCGTTTCTGCAAATCACAGATTTGTTGAATTTACTTGTTTCATAGGAATTATATCAGTGTTTCTAAAGTGAGGTAAAAACTCAGTAAAAACCTTCTGAACCATAAATACTGAAGGAATTATGACCAGGAGATTTTTCTGATGGCTGCAATCTGCAGTCCCTTCACTGCTGGACGCCACTAACTCATGGAAAAACACTGATTCTTAATGTCTCCAACATGCCAAACAACACAAAAGAAACGCTGATTTTAGCATGAAATCTCTTCAGTGAGTCTTTTTACAAATTAAATCACCTGATCTGTTTGTTTTGGAGAGACAGAGACCTCTACGGATAATTCGGCTCCCAGTAAAAACCTGAAGTTATCAGAGAAAAAAGCTGAGCACACATTAGCAGCAGCTCCGCTCCAGCTCCTAATGTGCCAAACAGCATTGCAAAAACATTGATTTCTAACATGAAACTGCTTGATTCAGTATCTTTATTGATTTTAATCTCTTGGTTCGATTGTTTTGGCACAAAAGAGACGTCTATGGGTAATTCGGCTCTCGGTAAAAACCTCCTGAACATCTGGATGTTCGTTTTTAATAGATTATTAGACAGTTTGATTTATGCAGAATTCATACAGGCTGAATGAACTGAAATAACCCGACGGTGTGAAACATGTCAGTGTTCATGCGATGATGTGTCCTGGTGACAATAAAGGGAAACAGCCTGACATGACTGACTGCCAGAAGCACTGACGGCTGACACACACACACACACACACACACACACACACACACACACACACACCAAAACAAAGGGATCATGTTGGTTCATGCACGTGCGCACACCTTTGTGTCTTACCTCCACATCATCTGAAGAAGACAGAGTCCAGGAGTCCGTGTTGGGGAGCAGAGGAGGACAGCCACATCCCGGGCAGGAGGACAGCAGCATCCGGAGGAAGAGACCAATAAAAACATCACACATTGATCGATGCTTAATTAACCGTGACGTCGCCGTTAATCACCTGCGGGGGCTTACCTGACCGGGGCGCGCGGCTCCTGTACCTGCTGTTGGCCGTCATCTTGGACAGTTTGTGTCTGATGCGTCCAGACTGAATGAAAGGGGCGGGTCTGGAGTCCCTTTAATTAATGCTGCACAATAAATCCCACCGCCGCCGCTACAGAAGAAGACGATGGCTCCACAAAATTAAATGTGCAGGACTGACTCTGAATCACAGCAAATCACCGTGTGTGTCATGGTTTCTCCGTGCTCTAGACGCCAGACTGTGTGCTGTCATGCATGCAGACTGCTCTGCTCATTGTGAGCTGATTTATTGTGAAAAAAAACTGCGTGCAGCTCAGGTGACACGCCAGGAGGTGGCAGCAAAGCTCTGCTCTGCACAAAATATCCCCACAGAGCTCTGCACAGGTGGATAAACTCTGCTGCGACTTTATTTTGTTTATCGTTTGATAATAATACAAAAAAAAAAAAAAAAA
>NW_024622321.1:0-1904 GCF_008729295.1 Plectropomus leopardus
TCATTTCTACATTTTAACACATTTTAGATCATTTTCTGTTTTATTTTATTTATTTACTTTTTTCTACTGTTTCAAAATCTCAAAGGCAGGCCTCATGTTTTTTCGGGAGGGGTGAGGGTATTTTTAGGTAATTTTAGGTGTTCAGGTTTCAAAGGGTTAAGAGGATAGTGAAGGTTATTTTGCAGAATCAGAGTGGTCAGCTAAATCTTGTCCTGTAGACATGATTCAATCAATTGTTTGATTAATTGCTAATGTTGATGGAGCTAACGGTGGCTAACACTAGCATCCCTTAGCATTGTCTGCTTTGTTGACATTAGCACGGTGGCTAATTAGTTAGCTACAGAGGGAGTTCTCTGACCTGAACTGAACCGAGGACCCGCGGGGACAAAAAAAGACAGTTTAGGGCTGCTGCGTGACAGTGACCCAGATCTGGAAACAGCTGACTGATAAAACGTCCTTCACCTAAACCACGACGGTCGAGTGTCTCCGTCTGATCTCGGCCTCACCGAGGCTGCGTGATGATGCCACACAGGCTGATGGGAGATTTGTGATGCAGCAAAACAGCCTCCACATGACTCAGGGATAAAGCAGGAATACAGACGTTAGAGGCAATACAAGTAAAACGTCAGCTGCTGTATATCCTGCTGCCTGCAGTGTGTTTTTAACCCTTTAGGGCCCGCTTTAATAGTACACACTCCTATCGCTCTGCGCACAAAATGACATTTTCAAAATCAAAAACATTATACATAAATGTTATTTTCTACTTTCACTGAGTTTTTTTATAACCAACATCAGCCCTAGTCATAAATATTAAATATTGATTCATTTTCAGAATTTTAACCCTTTAAAAGCCAGGTTTCTGTCATGATGCCACTGTTTTTAGAATAAGAAAAAACACAAAAATTAATTATTTTCAATATACTACATGCTGAATATTTTTTTATTATCACAGCTGAGGATGAGGAGGTCAATGATTAGCAGCAACACTGATTTTTATAAATTATTAGATTTTGCACAGTGGCAGATACTGACACTCACTGTTCTGCACACAAAATGCAGTTTTTCAAAATCAGGCTTTAAAAAAATATTATATATTAATATCATTTTCTACTTTCATTGAGGTTTGTTTTTTTTCCCCAAAATCAACCCTAATCATAAATATCAAATATTCATTCAGTTTCAGAATTTTAACCCTTTAAAGGCCAGGTTTTTGTCATGATGCCACTATGTTTATAGATGAAAAAAACAACACAAAAAATGAAATATTTTCAATATACTACATGCTAAGTAGATTTTTTGTTGGGAAATGGGATCTGTCAATGATTGTGACCTTGTGGAAATAGCTTTTATTTTCTCCCTCTGACAAATATTGAAAAAAAAATGTGGGATCAAAAATGTCAGTTTGAATGGGTTTCAGTGGAGTATTTTTTGCACTTAACAGTGTGAATTTAAGAATTTAGTTTCTACAGTGTATTTTAGACTTATTGTAGGAGCTGAGCTGGAAATCCACTGATTAAACAAAAATAAAAAAAATTGTAAAAATGTATGCCATATGCATGAACACAGCCAAAATTTAAAAAAAAAAAAAAAAAAAAAAAGAAGAGGAATGAAAAGCATGTTAAATGCCCCAAACAGTCCCTAAGGGGTTAATCTGATAAACCTTCATGTTTTCAACAATCTGAGGAACATTACGATCGAGGACCGACGGTCACACTGTTATGTAACTTCTCATGTCCATTAGACGGTTTTCCCTCCGGCCAGCAGCTACTGAAGGTCTGTCTGCTCTTAACAGAGGATTTGTTTTGATGTACATCACACACACGGACACACACGCACGCACGCACGCACGCACGCACGCACGCACGCACGCACGCACGCACGCACGCACGCACGCACGCACGCAC
>NW_024622322.1:0-1030 GCF_008729295.1 Plectropomus leopardus
TATTAATGCCAAATTAAGTAGTAAATAAATGAACACACATTAATAAAAAATAAAATAAAATAGACATAATTTATACATTCATTAAAGCTATACAAACAAATTAGCATAATCTGTGTATTTTCATGTACATATGCTAATTTGCCTTCAATCTTTATTACTATTTCCCTTATATTCAGTTTTTTTGAAATGTCTAAATTATTTTATTTTATTTATGTATTTACTATTGGGGGCCGTCAACTATAGGATTGCTCCTCCTCTGCTGCCCCTTTCTGACCATAACAGCCTAAAAGTACCTTTATTTTTTTCCATATTTCCAAACTTCAAATACTTTCCTGATGTGCTTTAGACACTTTGCCAAATAGCACTGTGAAAGCGTGTGCTTACAACTTCAGGGGAATCTAGCGAGAAAAGGCCCCCTGTTGCAAAATCTTGATGGGATTCTGCATCATTCTCTCTCTTTTCCATCCCGTGTGTGTGCAGGTGGTGACAGCAAATGGGTGCTCTCTGCACCCGTTTGATTGCATTTGCATTCAACTAGTCACAGTTCTGGGAGTAAACTGCAGATTTCATCACCCTTTTTAAAAAATCTTCTTTCCTTGCGTGTCTGATTGCAGCCTATTGACACATTGTTTTTCTTTCCACACAGCCTTGCATGTGTTTGTGTTTGCACTGCGTGGTGCTTGCATTGCTCCGTCTGTACAACATGTCGGGGCAAGGCGAGTAAATGCTGATGCAAACAAGTCCTCCTATAGCCTCGGCCATGCATCCTCCTGGCACTGCACTGATGCAACTTACAGTGTTGACTTGACTCTCATGATGCCATCATGATGTTTCATGTACACACACACACACACACACACACACACACAATCCATCCATACCTCCAAAGATCCTTGACGGAACAAGTCAAGCGGAGGTCCTTTAATGTTATGGTCCCTATCGCTCTTGTTAATCTGTCTGATGTGACAGCCACAATAATGCCTTTTCCCCCAAGCGCCCCGTGTGTGTGTGTGTGTGTGTGTGTGTGTGT
>NW_024622323.1:0-2591 GCF_008729295.1 Plectropomus leopardus
ATAACTTTTTACCTATTTTTCTAACTAATTTTCAGGTAACTTTCTTTACTTTTCAGAAATTGTATGCTTTTTAAAAAAATGTATTTAATTTTTACTTTTTTAATTCTTTTGTTGCTCATTGCCTTCTCATATTTTTGAAAGAAATCAAGCAAATATGCATTAATATCTCCAAAGTGGCTCAACATTTTTTTTACCATACAAACTATTTTTGAAATGTCCCTCTCCCTTCATGTTTTTGCATTTTGACCTGTGAAGCTGGACTTAACCAATTTTTTATAATGTTAGTTTCAATAAAGAGAGGCGGGACCCTGGGAACAGAGGGCTGACCCTGATCACAGGCAGCAGCAGCAGATTGAAGCTTTAAAGCTTCAGCTGACACCTGAAATTAGATTAGATCAAACTTCACTGATCCTGAGAGGAAACTGGGTCGACACTGCAGCAAAGAAACGACGCACAGAAAATATACTATACAAATATACCGACGCACACCAGCATCACATTAACAGCACAAAGTGTGCCGTCCAGCTGCCCTAAACTGTTAGGAAGCAAAAAAGTCTCACTGCTTTCGACCAATTGTTACAATTAGCAGTTCTGTCTCTCTAAGGCTTGATTTCTTTCAAAATCAAGGGGAAAATGTAATGAGCAATTAAAGGAGAAATGACTCAAAAATATGCAAGAAAAAAAGAGTAAAAAGTAAAAAAGTAAAAACTACAAGAAAATGACCTGAAATTAGTTTAAAAAAGAAAGAAAAAAGTTTTAAAAATTAAATAAAAATGAGGCAAAAAGTGATTAAACATGTATGTAATTTTAACATAATTTTAAATATGTAATTATGATCATTATAAATTTGGTTTTCCCTAGCTTTTTTTTAAAGTAATTTTTTTTAAATCACATGTTTTGGATTTTCATACGAAGTTGCTCATCGCCTTTTCCCCATGTTTTGGAAAGAAAACATGCAGAAAATCGCAGCAGGCAGTGAGCAAAAAGAAGAAATTGCAAGAAATTATTTTAAAAATGCAAAACATTACCTGAAAATAAGTGAAATAAATAAATGAATTAAAGCAAATAAATAAATGAAATTCAAAACATGTCAGTGACTTGGGGAAAGTTCTTTAAAATTCTTAATAATTCCTATGTAACAGTTAAAATTAGAAATATAGTTTTTATAACTTTTTTCCCTTTTTTTCCCTTAGCTTTTTGAAAATGAATTTTTTAAATCTACTAAAATCGTGGACCATTTCTTACCAAGTTGCTCATTGCCTTTTCCCATGTTTTTGGAAGAATATCGCAGAAGGCAATGATCAATGAAAGAAAAAGAAATGACCAAAAAATTGCAAGAAATTAGTAAAAAAGTGCAAGAAAATTTCCTGAAAATGTGTGAAATAAATAAAAAAAAGAAAGTAAAAAACAAACAAACAAACAAGGAAATGACCTGGGGAAAGTTCCTTTTTCCCCTTTAAGTCAGTGTCTTACAGGATCTTCTTCATGGCCTTCTTCCTGTCTCCCGATCAGTTTGATTACTACAACGCCATGATGATCAACACGGCGGACGAGGACGGGAACAGCGTGGAGCTGGGCGGAGATTTTCCCCTGGAGGAGAACGAACACTTCAACAACCTGCCGGTGAACACGCAGCAGAGCGACATCCAGGTTCCCACCAACGTCTACAACAAAGGTCAAAAGGGCGTCCGCCTCCTCGTCTGAAATGTACCCAATATTTCCTGTAAGCTTTACTTTTTTTTCTGTCCTCTGTGTGCAGATCCCAACATCCTCAACGCCATCTACAACTCTGAGGCGCTAAACGACGTCTTCATTAGTAACTTCCAGAAGGATCCCACGCTCACCTGGCAGTTTTTCGGCAGCTCTACGGGCTTCTTCAGGATCTATCCCGGTCAGTTTGAGTTTCACCTTCAAGAGAGCTGGTTTTTGTCTCTAGATGTAAAGTGAAAAAACAACTTTTTAGCAGCATGCAGACGAAGTGGAAGACAATGTAAAACTCTGCATTAGGATGTGCACTCTGCATCACAAGAGGCTTGAACTCTTAACCTCATACTCCAAGTCAGTATCCCAGTGAGCTCCAGGCCCAGAGAGAAACCAGAGCGGCTTCACACTGTGACTGAGCCGACCACCAGGGGGCAGGATATCAGCTGTCTGTGCATGGAAAGGCAGATTTCAAACTGCTGCCAAAAACTCACTCAAAACAAAATTATAGAATTACCTAGACAGCATGGAGATATTGATCGTTTGTTTTTACAAAGATTGATTTGCCCCTAAGTGAAAAACTAAAGATGGCATTTTCCCACAGACCGCAATAGTTTACATGAGGGCGGAATTCAAAATGCTGTTCAGTTTTTGAGATAAAATTCAGAAATGTCACACGAAAGCAAAATTGTCTTTTTTTTATTTTTAAAGTCAAACATTTTGATTCACAGTACATCAATAATCAGTGCAGATGTTTTGTGTCTGAAGATACTCAGTTTGCTGTCAATTTAGAAAAAAAATGTTTGAGAGGTTTAATTAATTTTACAGTTTTTGATACGAAAAGACTGATGGACTTTATAATTTGTCCCAAAGTGAAGTGAACAAAAGTG
>NW_024622324.1:0-2025 GCF_008729295.1 Plectropomus leopardus
AATTACTTATTTACTCGATTACTTATTTATATAATTACCTATTTATTTAATCACTTATTTACTCGATTACTTATTTATTTAATTACTTATCTACTAAATTACTTATTTACTCGATACCTTATTTACTTAATTACTTATTTATTTAATTACTTACTTATTTAATTACTTATTAACTCAATTACTTATTTACTCGTACTACTTATTTACTCAAGTACTACGTACTTGAACTCTCTGCACCAATCCTCCCGGCACTTCAGGTGTTTTCCAAGTTCCATTTCTGTCGTCATAGAATAGAATGTTGTCCAGAAATACATAAAAATGTCATCCTATTCATCGAACTTGGCGAAAAAATGTCATCCAAAGACAAACAAAAATGCCGTACACTCTCATGTCATCCCACACTACACAATTTTCTTTTTTTTGGGTCGTGTCAAAAAATGGCTAAAAAAAACAACATATTACAACTTGGAGCGACACGTCATAGTATACAATGTCGAGAAAAAAGGGAATTCATACACAGAAACACACTAGAAAATAATCAGATATTTGAGAGACAAACAGGAAATGTGCTCTAAAAAGTGCTCTAAAAAGACAAACACATGGGGCTTGTGAGTGCCAACGTGCAACTTTGGACTTGTTGGGATGGTTGTTAGTTTGTCCTAAATGTAGACTATAAAGCAAAAGGAGAAGCACACAGTTGAATGAAAGGAGTGGAGGTGTGGTGTAAAGAAAAAGAAACTCCCACTTGGGCGGGATTGTTGCTGGCAGGTCCTGGTTGAGATGACAGAAGTTTTAGAGTGAGTATTTGATTAGTATTGCACGGTAACAAAACATAAAAAACAAGACAAAGGTTCTTTGGTGCTTTTGATCGTAACCTGTTAGCTGGAATAAAATTAAATCCGAGACATAGGGATTCGATGGTATGAACTTTGCCCCCTTTTTTTTCGACATTGTATACTATGACGTGTCGCTCCGAGTTGTAATATGTTGTTTTTTTTAACCATTTTTTGACATGACAAAAAAAAATAAAATAAAATAAAATAAAATAAAATTGTGTATTGTGGGATGACATAGTACTGTACGGCATTTTTGTTTGTCTTTGGAGGACATACCATAGGATGACATTTTTTCGCCATGTTCGATGATATACTATAGGATGACATTTTTTTGTATTTTTGGACATTTTTTTGTATTTTTGGACAACACGACGAGAGAAATGGAACTTGGAAAACACCTGAAGTGCCGGGAGAATTGGTGCAGAGAGTTCAAGTACTTGCCTCATGACTGGCCCTGGATGTGTTCAAGTCTTACCTGGGACGTGTGAATATTATGACACATATTGACATACCGTTAAACTACTGCTGCAGTATAGTAAAAAGTGATTTAACAGGCAGTCTCTGGCCCCTAACACCCTGACCTGTTTACTCTCTTCTACAACCCTGAGCTCTTAACTCGAAGACACTGAACCCTTCTTTCCCATAGAAAAAGTCATTATGGTTGTTTCACCTAAATATTCTTTGCATTCCACCAGGCACCCAAACTCCAGGAGGAGAGCCGTGTGTACACTCCCCTTTTTGACTCCGCAGCAGAGGTCTGGACAAAGTGTCACACACACAACAGTGGATATCAAAAACAGACTCAGGCACCTTCCAAGCCGGGAAATGACAAACAACGCCAATGTTCCATATGATTTGTGAACCTACAACCTCCAGGTATCAGGCCGGTGTCTTATCACCTGCACTATCCAATCTAACATGCTTACTGCTTGCTTCAACATGAATTTGTCTATCTCATTTGGGAAGTTAGACTTCAAAATCCATTGCACCTCATAAGGATTGAACCGCCATGGCAGTGTGTTATCACCTCATTGTCTGACAGTTCAGTGCAATCTCCATGTGTATTTCTCCTCTTCCTTATGGAAGTTAAAGCTTTAAAATCCACCGCACCACCCAAGTCTTGAAATGCCAACCTCTGGATTACATGGCAGCGTCTTATCGCCTGTATTTCCCCTCTTCCTTATGGAAG
>NW_024622325.1:0-2039 GCF_008729295.1 Plectropomus leopardus
TCAGACTTAATTTCTTAAGTATGATGAGAAACATAATATACCTCTACATTTTTAACCGTGTATACCTGGATATAGATTAAATGTATGAATACTATTCACAAAAACCTCCACTGAAGCACTTAAGATTATCACAAAATATTTAATTTACTATGAAAATCAGAAAAATCCTCACAGTTGTTTTTTTTTCATACAAAGGCTTAAAACATGAGATGTTAATTTTATTGATTAACAAAATAATTTTTTGTTACCTGATTTTAGCCTTTAGCTCAGTTACGGTTCTGATTTTTGTATTTTATGTGCAGGACTGTGTATGTTTACAGCAGCCACCTCACGTGTAGTACCTACCTCCCACCTCCTGGGGGCGCCATCAGTCTGCCGGTTCATATAAACACGGAAACTTTACTGTTTATTAGCGGCTACTTCCTCCTGGTCGCATCTTCTGTGTGTTTGTGTGTCTGATCTGGAGCTGTTCATACTGAAAAATCTCTGTGTTTCGTCTCCGCTGCTTTGTGATATTTAAGTAACGCCGCTGCACAGATCGCTGAAGTGTTGAGGGGAGTTTTACAGTCAGGGATCCGTGTGGAGGAGCTGGTTTTATTCTGGCGGGCTCCAGGGTTAGCTTGCTCCGTTAGCTCCGTGAACAGCGATGACCTGAGAGAGTTTCTCTTTCTGCGCATCTCGACTGTTGACTAAAACCGGAGACCCTCCGCTCATCATGGCGAGTGAAAACACCGAGACTAACGCGGGGAACGAGGAGGAGACTGGCCCTCCATCCGAGCACGACTATGCCCACCCCGAGGCCGGTAACTTAACTTCCACGGAGGCGTCCTCCCCCTCGGGTCCACCGGCGGCAGACGGAGGAGTCACCCCGCAGGGGAGCTTCACCACAGCGGCAGAGCAGCACAGCACGCCGGGACAGCAGCCCGCTCTGCCGGTGGAGCTCCCCGAGCCCGCCGTGGGAGCGGAGGTGGACTGTCCCGGTGGAAACGATGTGGTGGAGTCTTTTCCACCGCAGACCGAGGAGGACCCCCCAAAGACAGAAGCCACGGTGCTCTCTGTGGTCCCCTCCGCCCCCACTAACCGAGGTGGCCGAAAGCGTCCGAAGCGGCCCGAGGACAGGTACTGCTCCGCCTGTAAGTCTGAGTTTGAGCGGCAGGGCCGCAGCTTCAACCGGAGGGCGGTGTACACCTTCTCCAGCCCGGACACGGTGCAGTGGGCCTTCCCGGACATCACCGTGCACGAGAAGTCTTTCCTGTGTGAGACCTGCGCGCAGGTCATCAGGAGCAAATGTAAACGCAAACAGAGCGGGAAGAGGACCCTGTGGCTGAAACCGCCTCAGACAAAACCGGTATGTGTGACTGATAGTATCACGATATACTGATAACAGTGATATCACCGTGCAGCCGATTCTGGGATTTTAGCCTCAGATAGTCTCTGCACTGCATACTGTTTTATTAAAGGTCCGATGTGTGCAATTTAGTGACATCTAGTGGTGAGGACTGCAGATTGCAACCAGCTGAAACTTTTCCGTGTAAGAATTTCCTCAGTGTTGATTCAGTACGATTACATGCACAGTTTAGTCGAGCTTCGGTCACAGCTCGATTAGGCCGTTCAATAAGACTACTGTCCGTGTCGCTGTATACAAGCACCGGGAGAAAATCGATTTATTGACAGAAGTATGTCCGACTCCGCCGTTGAACCTTCTTCCAGTTGACCTGCTAAGTCACATACAAAACAAGTTAGAAAGCGGCAAACTGGTTGCATGTCGAACAGTGAAAACGTACTTTTTTTGCACCGTACATTTTGTGCGAATCTTAAGCTTTAACTTGTACCTTTGTCTTGTTTTCCATCTTGCTTTTTCGGCTTTCTTTTATAAATTTATGCTGCTCAACTTCCAGATCAAAGCCCAGCGTTGGGACTGTGAAGCACGCACTGAATGCCAAGTCCGATTCAAGAAATTCAACTTAGTAAGACTTCAGTCAGACTAACGTGTTTACATATATTTTAAAAATCCAGTATTAGTCAGACTAACAATAATT
>NW_024622326.1:0-2620 GCF_008729295.1 Plectropomus leopardus
TGGTGGATTTTTAAAGAAAAAATGCCCTTCAAAAAAAAAAAACAACCCAAAAAATAAAAAATCTTCAAAAAAGTTTCCTTTAACAATCGCGAAAAAATAAAATAGCAACTCAACACATTTCCACGATTTTTCAAAAATCTTTGAAGGACTTCTCCAGGTCTGGAAATGTGATTGTGAAATTCCATGACTTTTCCAGGTTTTCCATGACCGGAGCCCTGTCACACGTGGGACAGCCCTGGAGGAGGAAATTACCCACAAACCCCCCCTGTGTCACCTGTCTCTGCATCAGCTGACTCAGCATGGCAGGGGGCGGGGCCTGCAGCCAGTCACTCAGAGCCGGTGCTGCTGCCTGATTGGTCCGTGTCCTGTGGGATGGGCGGTGCCTGTGGAGCCACATGGAGCGCGCGGGTGTCCGTGCGCGTCAGTCTGATCGGTGCCCTGGTGGAGTCGCTCCGCGCAGCATCATCCTCATCATCATCTTGATCACCTGAGCGGAGCTGAGAGAAGAAATAACTTCATTTATTCATCCTCTTATTTTCACGCCGTTCTGCTGCCGTTTCTGCGTGTTCTCAGCGGAGAGGAAGAGACTGAGAGTTTTTCCTTTGTGCGTAAAAGTGTTTTGGTGTTGAGCGCCTGATGGTGCAGAGCGGCGCGGGCAGCTGCTCTCTGCGCGCCGGTCTGCGCTCTCAGGAGGAAACGGGAGAGAAATCAACGCGCGCTCGCGCTTCAGGGAACTTTGCAGACAAACCTTCGTGTTTCCGTCCATCGGATCCGCTCCCGCGGCTCTGCGGACTCTCCGCCGTCTCCTAACACTGAACCCGGTCTGATGGAAACATGATCAAAGCTGCATTCGGACCGGTTCTCCCGCACAGCCTCCTCCTGCACCTCCTCCGCCCGCTCCTCCTGCTGCTCCTGTCCTCCCCGGTGTGTCTCTCCGCGCTGCCCGGACATCCAGCGCGCTACTTGGGACGGATAGTGGAGAACTCTCCGGCCGGGACGCCGGTGGACGGGGTGCTGCTGCCGGTGGGAGGCGGCGGCTGCCCCGGCGCGGACCTGAACGCCAGCCTGACGGGGGACTACGCGTCGGATTTCAGGCTCGTTCGCCACCGCGGGCATCAGGACCACCGGGGACATCTGCGACTGGTGTCCGCCAGACCGTTGGACCGGGAGTTCATCGCGATGTACGAGCTGACGGTGGAGCTACCGGCGCGCTGCGCGAGGAAGGCGGCCGCCGTGCAGGTCGAGGTGTCGGACAGGAACGACAACATCCCCCGGTTCACCGGCGGGAACCAGACGATCGAGGTGGACGAGCTGACGCCGCTCGGTATCGAGGTGGCACGCTTTGACGCGAAGGACGGCGACGCGGAGAGGAACGGACGCGTCACTTTTTACGCGTCACCGGAGTCTCCGCTCCTCCACGTGGTCCCACAGAGCGGCCAGGTGAGGCTGGTCGGGTCCCTGCTCGGAGTCCGCCAGCTGACTATGCGTCTCTTCGTGACTGACGGCGGAGACGTGGCGCTGATCGGTGAGCCGGTGTTCCTGCGCGTCGACGTCCACCGCTCCAGCAGAGCGCGGCGGAGGCCCCGCGCGCTCACCGAGGAGCTGACCTACACCGTGACCGTCCCGGAGCACGCTAGAGTCGGGGACCTGGTGTTCACGGTGCCGGACCAGAGGTTCGAGCAGCGCTGGTTCGAGGTGATCACCGAGACCGACCCACCGGTGCAGATCGAGCGGGACTCCGGGCGGCTCTACCTGGCGCGCAGCCTGCGGGAGCCCGCCGAGGTGCGCGTGAAGATCCACAACCTCCGAGGTAAGAACGCGTTTTTTTCTCTGCTGCGTAAAAGCGCAAAGTGTGTTTGTGTCTGTGAGCTCTGCTGAGGCTCCGCTGCTTCATCCAGCTGTGTGTCCAGGCTGCTGGACCGGCTGCTGGACCCGGCGGTCAGGATCAGCGTGTTTCAGTGTGATCCTTGCGGACTCCGCTCTGTCTTTGGACGTGGCTTCATTTCAGGGTCGCTGTTTTTGTGTCGCTGCAGAGAGGAGCTCCTCTGCTCCTTCTCTCAGAGGTCCTCCTCTCTGCTTAGATTTAACAGCTGCTTACATCTGGATTCAGAAACTCGTTGTGCAGCCAAATCAGAGAGAAATCAGTGAGTTGTTAGAAAAGTGGAGCTGATTTTAACCTTTAAATGCCTGCAGGCTCCTCACCATGTGTTGGGGTCAAAGGTCAGCAGTACTGTAAGGTGTCATTTGGGCAAAAACGTGTAGAAACAGCGAATTGACCTTTTAATGCTAATGATCGTTTGAATTTATTGGGGAATTTTCCATTAATGATGGAGTGTGTTCACTCATAGAAGTGTGCGTGTGTGTGTGTGTGTGTGTGTGTGTGTGTGTGTGTGTATGTGTGTGTTGGCTTGTGCCCAGCAGAGTTTGAATTGACCTCAACCGTCACTGGCTACTTTCCACTCTTTCATTCATTTCTTACACACACACACACACACACACACACACACACACACACAAAGGGTGTGTGTGTTGCCAGCAGGTTGTTAAAGGACAAACAAAATTGACAGTGTTTGGTGTGTGTGTGTGTGGTGACGGTGTAAGCACACCTCAACTCACTGCA
>NW_024622327.1:0-1302 GCF_008729295.1 Plectropomus leopardus
ATTATTATCTTTCTTTTTCCCATAATGTGTTTATTTTATTTATTTATTTATTTATTTTTAATTTTCTTGTATTTTCTTTCTAATTTCTAACTAGTTTCTGGGTAATACCTTCCTCACCGCCTTTTTTCCATGTATTTGAAATAAATCAAACAGGTATGCCTGGGTTTTAAACGGTTAATAGGAGAGAGAGAGGACGCAGACTGACAAAAAGGCCTCACACACAGCAAAAAATCTCCATCCTGTCAGACTACTGTTTAATCGACAAAACAATTGTTATTTAGCGAGTCGTTGTTGTTTCAGTAGCATTTTAGGCACTAAATGTGGGTGTTTTTTAGCAACCCATCACTATTTTTCCAGCAGTTTTTCCAGGGATAGTGCCATTATTGAGAATTTTTTTTTTGTTAGAGAAGTTGCTATTTTTTTTCATTGTGCCCCCAAAACTACTTTTTAAAGCAAAAATATAATCTTTGCTAACCATAACCAATCGATTTTTGTGCCTAAATCAAACCCTATAATAACACAACATGATAATGAAACACAAAGGTAACGTGTTTGTGGTTTGCAGAAACAAAAATGCTTTTAATCTGGTGATTGGGTGTATAATATACAGTATATGTAATAAAAATCTGTAACAATCTGTGCTCAGAACCGACGTCTAAGTCCCAGTGATGATACGGGAATCCTGGGAAATGGAGTCATTTGAATTTAAACTTTGCAGATAGAATCAGATTGGTATGTAGAGCACGTTGTTGACAGGACGTTTTGTCTCCTGCGTGTTGTGTTGACCTCGTACGTTATGTGTGTGTACGTACGCCATAACTCTGTTAATCTCTCAATGTTTAACTTTAACAGTACCAAGAAAAACACTCAAATATGACTTTCTCTTGTTTATCTGTCTGTTGTTAGAAGTTCTTTGAGACAATGATTGACTCCTCTGCGTCTCGATGTTTTCTCGCGGCCTCATCTGAGGAAATGATTATCTCACGGATCCATGCTGTGACAGCGTGACTCAAACCGCCTGTTTTCATGCTCATTTCTTATCTCACTTTGTTTTAACGGTGCAGGTTATTTCATCATCCATGAAGGCATTGCAGTGTACCTTATTTGTTATCTTTATTTCTTAGGTTTTAATGATTTCGTTTTATAACTTAGTTTAACGGCATATGTATGTTATTTGTAATGAAAATGTTGCCTGCATTTGATACAATTAAACTTTGATGATATCTGAGGGGAAATCAGGCCGTGGCATCAGGAAAACAAAACCAAGCCGATTAGCAAATTGGTTAATTTATTTGTTAATTT
>NW_024622328.1:0-1531 GCF_008729295.1 Plectropomus leopardus
TGTTTACGGCCGTTTTTTCATCATACTATACTATGGCCTGTCTCTACATACCTTTTTAAGTGCTTTTCAGCTGTTTTTTACAAATCATATTTTGTCATTTTTCGACATACTATGCTATGTCGTCATTGGTTGATTTTTCCACATACTATACTATGTTGTCATTGGTCGATTTTTCAACATGCTATATTTTGATGTTTTTGGCTACTTTTTCATCATACTATACTACGGTGTAACTCGACATGCTATGTTAGGTGGTTTTCAGCTGTTTTTTGGACATGTCATATTTTGATATTTTTCGACATACAATACTATGGCGTCTTTGGTCGATTTTTCAACATGCTATTTTTTGATGTTTTTGGCCGTTTTTTCATCATACTATACTATGGCCTGTCTCTACATACCTTTTTAAGTGGTTTTCAGCTGTTTTTTACACATCATATTTTGTCATTTTTCGACATACTATACTATGTCGTCATTGGTTGATTTTTCCACATACTATACTATGTTGTCATTGGTCGATTTTTCAACATGCTATATTTTGATGTTTTTGGCTACTTTTTCATCATACTATACTACGGTGTAACTCGACATGCTATGTTAGGTGGTTTTCAGCTGTTTTTTGGACATGTCATATTTTTATATTTTTCGACATACAATACTATGGCGTCTTTGGTCGATTTTTCAACATGCTATATTTTGATGTTTACGGCCATTTTTTCATCATACTATACTATGGCCTGTCTCTACATACCTTTTTAAGTGGTTTTCAGCTGTTTATAAGACATGTCATATTTTGACATTTTTCGACATACTATACTATGTCATCATTGGTCGATTTCTCAACATGCTATATTTTGATGTTTTTGGCTGTTTTTTCATCATACTATACTACGGTGTAAGTCGACATGCCATGTCAGGTGGTTTTCAGCTGTGTTTTGGACATGTCATATTTTGACATCTTTCGACATACTATACTATGTTGTCATTGGTCAATTTTTCAACATGCTATATTTTGATGTTTTTGGCTGCTTTTTCATCATACTATAGTACGGTGGAACTCGACATCCTATGTTAGGTGGTTTTCAGCTGTTTTTTGGACATGTCATATTTTGATATTTTTCGACATACAATACTATGGCGTCTTTGGTCGATTTTTCAACATGCTATATTTTGATGTTTACGGCCGTTTTTTCATCATACTATACTATGGCCTGTCTCTACATACCTTTTTAAGTGCTTTTCAGCTGTTTTTTACAAATCATATTTTGTCATTTTTCGACATACTATGCTATGTCGTCATTGGTTGATTTTTCCACATACTATACTATGTTGTCATTGGTCGATTTTTCAACATGCTATATTTTGATGTTTTTGGCTACTTTTTCATCATACTATACTACGGTGTAACTCGACATGCTATGTTAGGTGGTTTTCAGCTGTTTTTTGGACATGTCATATTTTGATATTTTTCGACATACAATACTATGGCGTCTTTGGTCGATTTTTCAACATGCTATTTTTTGATGTTTTT
>NW_024622329.1:0-1796 GCF_008729295.1 Plectropomus leopardus
TTCAGTTTCAGGGGAAAAAGGCACAAAGCACCTTGGCAAGAAATGTCCCACAAATGAGAGATTATTAGAACATATCTCTGTCCAGAAAACAATAAGTAAAATGTATCAAAAAAATATTATTATATATACTATTTCTTCCTTTTCAGGTAATTTTCTTGTTTGTTTTTTGTTTATCTGCATCTTACTTCTTTCTTGCTAATCTTGGGGTCATTTCTTGTGAAGCTGCTCATTGCCTTTTTGTGTTTCTGAAAGAAATCTGGGCATTTTGCTCAGATTTTAAAGGGTTAAGACAGTGAAACACTGCTTGAAGTCGCAGATTTAAATGGGATGGCAAGGTTCACTTCTAACTGAGCAATTTCAAGAGACTGCTCTTAAAATGTTGCTATCTAGTGACCAAAGTCAGAAGGGCCTCGTAACGTCTCAAAGCTTTACCGGAGGAGTCCCTGGAGCTTATGTGTGTGTGTCTGTGTGTGTGTGTTGCTCTGCTTCACCTGTTGACACTGCAAACTAAAACCGCAACATCAGCAAAAACAGGGATTGATAAAGATATAAAAAAGTGTGTCTCAGTGGTCAGAGAGAGACATTTTTTGGTGTGGAGTCATGAACTTTTACAGTATGTGGCACAGTATGTACGGCTTATCACCTGGCGGGTTCACTGGAGTTCAACCGCAGTGAACTCTGACTAGATAACCACGTCAGTTGAAGATAATCTGACCCCAAAAGATAAACATTTTTAAAAAAGTCTGATTCAGTATATTAAGTGTCTTAAGTTATTTATTCAGATGCATAAATGAGTCAAATTCTTTAACACAAAACTACACGATTACAGGCTAAAGTCAGTGCAATGCCTGCAAACGTGCTCATCAGCCCTGTTTCAATATGTGGCTATACGGTCCAACATCTACGGCAGGATGACCTGCTCTGGCCAGCTGAGGCTTTATGAGGCCGTTCTTGGACTGCTCCCATACTCCCTATGTGTTTTTTTTAACCCTTTGAAACCAGGATTGACATAACTTTTCTTATGCTGAATCAAGATGCCTTTCACAAGTATTTCAGCCTTTGAATCTTGAGCAAACTGGTTTGATTTCTTTCAAAAACAATGAGCAAAAAATGTCCCCAAAATTCAAAATTAACTTGGTTTAGATTTTTTTTAAGAGAGGGAAACATTTCCAGAGAGCTATATCTATAATTATCATGATTATATGATTAAAATAATTTCTACTTATTCTTATAATTTCTCACCTTTTGTTAGTGTTTTCTCTTATTTGTTTTTATTTGTTGCTTTTTCTTTTTTTTTTAAATTACATTTTTATTTTATTTTAATGTTATTTGCTAAATTCCAGTTAATTTTCTTTTACTTTTTTTTTTTTAAAAAAAATTCTTATTATTTAGGGATCAATTCTTAAGTTTCTCATTGCTGTCTTCCTGTTTTTGAAAGACATCAAGTCAGTTTTGAAGGGTTAATCATGCAGAAAAACGGACAATACTCTGCATTCTCAAGACTTCTGTATTCCCCGTGAATACTTTTTAATCCAGAATGAAAAAATTAAAGGTAGATTTCTTAAGATGTCAGTGTTTTCAATTTATCTGTTTTTTATTGTGTCTGTTTTTGTGTTTTCTGTGTGTAACTTTTTTAATTGATGCTGCTGCCTGGACACTCGGTTGTTATTTATCCTTTTTAAAATCACCATTTATTGTTCAGTCTTTTGGACTCACTATGATCTGAAAGACAGAATCCAAAACAGCACTCAAAGCACTGTTAAGCACTGAAAGTGGAATCACAGCAGAGTTGTAAA
>NW_024622330.1:0-1889 GCF_008729295.1 Plectropomus leopardus
GAGGAGGCGGCGACACGTCAAACAGCATCAACATCAAACTCAGCCAAGTTCAAGTTAAGCTCGATGGTGCCGCCCTGCTGCTGCAGCCATGGCACTGCACCTCATCATCATCATCATCATCATCACAACTGACCTGAGTCTGATGTTAGACCCCGTCTGCGACCTCTGACCCCTGACACACATCACATAGTTACTGCTGTTTGTCTGGATCCTCAACTGACCAGACAGAAGGATTTAAGGTATTTTTTTGAAGATATTTTCTTCTTCTGCAGCACTTAAACTGAGCTGAAAATTACAAAAGTTCTACAGTGCAATTGGTTTAATGGCGCTCAACAGGAGGTTTAAAGTTTTAGATTATTTTTTGAAATTGGAATCTGGTCTGAAGAGCTCCTTAGTTTATATAACACCGCTCTCTTGGTGGTGCTGCAGGTGTGTATGTACTCAGACTGCACACGGGTAGAATTAATTCAACTAATCATGCTACTTTTAGGTAACTGGTAGTGGTGGTAAACACATATGCATGCCCTACTTAAAAAATATATTTTTTTTTTTTTTTTCTTTTCACATCACCAATTTTGACTATTCTGTGTAGGTCAGTTACCAGACAAAAATCCATTTAATTACAGGTAACTAGGCAGTTTTTGCAGTCATGCAATGTAAATAAACATACTGTACAATGCTGCTCCCTTCTGTCTGTTAAGAAGGATCCCGCCTTTTTCAATAAGATGCAACAATGCATGAAAAATGTATCATCCTTAATGAGGCGCTTTGTGATACACGGAGTCAGGATGCTTTAGGTGGGGGGAGGTGCAGGTAAATATAATAACCAGCCACTTATTTAAAATCACTTTGTAAACTCATTTTTGTAGACTTGCTTTTATGTGATTGTTTTTATTTATTTTACCTATTTAATTTATGTTTAATTTCTTTTGTTTTCTTTTATTTGTGGTTTTATTGCTTTTGTTGTTTTTGGTCTTTTTTGTTTGTATTATTTTATTGACATTTTGCATCTTGGATTGATCCAAATTTTGTCTCACCTGGGCTCAGTAGGACTGTTTGGCTCTCTGTTGTTGTATTGTTGTCTGTGTGTCTCATTTCTGCTTTTGTTTTGTTTGTCAAAGTACTTTTAAACTCTATTTTTAAATGTGATTTATAAAGTATAAATATATATCAAGTTATTATCATTATTATTATTATATACAATAGCAACATAATCAGGCACATTAGTATAAATTATCAAATAAATGTAATGAACAGTACAATATTTACCTCTGAGATGTAGTGTAGTGCAAGTATACAGTAGCAAGAAATGGAAATACAAAAGTAAAGTACAAGTACTTCAAAATTGTACATACAGTCCTTGAGTAAACAGACTTCCTTGATTTCCACCACTGTTAGACATAACTTGACTGATGCCTGTCTTTTGGTTTTACATCCCAACAGAGAAAAAAACCCATAAAAAACTGGGACTTAGAGGGAGTGTGTGTGTGTGTGTGTGTGATCCTAAACTGACATTTGTTGTGTCCTTTAAAGAGAATGTAGATAAAGTGTGTGTTGTTGATAGGATGTCAGACACACACCGCTTCTATGATTACAACTGATTTAAGTGTTTGAACTCGGATTATGTTGCTGACTTTAATGTTCCCGCAGGACTCTGTGTGTGTGTGTGTGTGTGTGTGTGTGTGTGTGTGTGTGTGTGTGTGTGCACGCATTTGCGTGTGTATGTGTGTTTTGGATTAGTCTCTATTTGAAGTGTGAGGTCTGATCTAATCTGCAGGTCGCTGTAAACAGATGCAGTGATCCTGCCTGTCTGAACACAGTGTTCACTGCCAACGTTACACAACACACACACACACACACACACACACACACACACACACACACACACA
>NW_024622331.1:0-3042 GCF_008729295.1 Plectropomus leopardus
ATAACAATAATAATAATAACCATTTAATTACAAAATAACCCGTATGGTGCCAGAAACAGCTGGCCCCCAGATAATTTCGCATTATTTAAACTGGCCCACCTTTGAAAAAAAAAAAGGTTTGGACTCTCCTGGCTTCGGGTTTGCACTGTTGGAAAAGGTGGGAATGCTAGACAGCCTAGCTTGCTAGCTGCCATTTTCCAAAAGACAGACATTTTAAATAACTGATAGTACATATCTTATGTGTGCTTTTAGAATGAGGAAAATTCTGCATGTCAAGTGTCCATGACAACATACTGCCGAGGCACCTTATATGGTACCCTTGGCCACCATAGTAATAATGTGTGTGAGAAACGTACGTTTATGTGTGACATGTACTGTGAAAGTGGTTTGAGTGGTGAGAAGACTAGAAAGGAGCAATGCAAATGCAAATCAATTTACCCACTGTTGCCATGGAAAATTCGCAGTCAGAAGAATGACACAAATGTGATGTTTTAGAAATAAATAATTCTGTAAATTAATTTGTCACGAAAAAATTGAAAGGAATTCAAATTGTTCGATTTTAATTGAATTTAAATCAGAAAATCCCTCACCTCATTTTACAATATTTGTGCACAAGTACATCTCTGAGTAAATACAGCACACACGGATGCAGCCTGAGCAAAAGCATGTCAAACATGTACACACACTAACACACACAGAATATTTCTAACAGCTGAACTGAGAGGAAGAGACAGGTTATGACAGAAGTAAAGTGGTTATCTGAGATAAGAAATGTCTATCCTTCAACTGAAAATCATATTTCTCACTCCACATTTTATCTGTGGTTAACACCTGTTGCAATAACAACAAGTCAAATGGATACAGACACATAAGGGGTATTCACTTGCCAATATCCTTTTAGATCCAGGGCAGGAAAATGAAGCCACACTGAATGTATGGTATCCCATTTAAAATCAACACTCTGATGTGCAAATTTTTGCAAAGTCACTTGGTGGCTGCAAACAGTCTTTCTCACTCTGTGAACACCTGTGTGGAACAACTGCTTCCTTCAAAACCAGAACCACCACAGGCTGCAATTTAATCTAATTCTACAATCGCTGATTCTCAAATCTCAACGTAAACACGGTGCATTTATCCCACAAAGCAAGGGCAGAGAAAATCTGCAGGTCACTCGAGTGAATCCGCAGTAATGTCCCCTTCGGTGTCCATCGATCACGTCAAACCACTCCTTTAGCTTGGGGACATTTTGTGTTTTGACAAGCCTCACTAGACTGAGCACCCTGTGTTTAAGGCCGAAAGCCTATGTTTATGTGGCTGCTGGCAGACTGGGCCCTGAACTACATGTGGCGTGGAAACCTGATCCATTTATCTTTTGGATTGTAAAGATGCATCTGACCTTGCTGCCCTGAGGAAATGTTGATAAAGCTTTTTACCTCAGAATCATGCTTGATAGAATTAACTTTTGTTCTGGAGCGTCTGTGTTACAGATCAGCTAACGTGCAGAGTGCGGTGTGTGTGGGATGCTATGGTACAATATGCGGTGGCTTGAAATTGGATATTTCTCTGTTGTGTTTTTTTGGCATTATAATGTAATGTTTTGAGAGAGTCCTTAAATGAACTGTTTAAATATTTAAAAAAAACACTAAAAAAACACTGCGTGGTACTGCTAAATTGTAGAACTGCTCCTCTGGTTTCATTACAAAATGAGTGCATACACACCCCCTGCACAGTGCATACTCTCTCCTGCACAGTGTGCTATAAGAATGACTCTGGGCATTGAAATGTATATGCCGCAACACATGCCATACCAAACAAAAAAAAAAGGCAACATGATAAATTAGGTCAGTGGTCAGTTACTGTGGCTCCATCTCCGCCTCACTCTGCATCCTCTCTCCTATAGTTCCCTTAATTTCTCCCTGTGCTCTCTCTCTAAGGGACCAAGTGCAATGCACATCTCTCACCTATTTCAGCTGCTGCCCATTAGCTCATACTGTTATCACTCATCATTCTCTTCCTCTGTTGGTCCATTCCTGGCACACTTACGCTGCACACGTGACACTTAATTTCCAACAGCCAGGTTTAAAGAAGTATTTCACCACTGGAAAGATGATCTTCTCATGGGCTGGCTATGTAAAAGAAAAAATGCAAATACTTTTGAAATTGCTGCACGATGAGAGAAAATAGAGGAAAAGGGCTGTTACATTTGCTTTTGTATAAGAGGTAGAAAACCTACAGCTAAGAGAATGCACAGCGCCACACTTGCGAATAAGCACTTAAAATATAAAATATCCCCCAACCTGATTTGAGTACAGCCTTAGCGAGGTGATGTAAATCAAACTTATCCATTAGACACAATTGCAGCCAGCTTTCAACCAACGATCTCGTATTACCAGGGCCGGCTCTTGGCATAGGCGATATAGGCGGTCGCCTAGGGCGCCATCTGCTGGAGGGGTGCTGCCACGCTGCCAGTCCCCCTTGGCCTCGAGGGAAAATAACAATAAAATAATAATTTTCTATGCCCACTGGCACCCTCACTTAGTGTTTTCTGTCTAGAAAAAAATATATATATATTAACATTACAAATAAATAAACAGTGACATGTTCCTAAATTATGTGTGAGCACGTGATGTGTCGTTATTGGGTGCGGAGGTGCGGGTTAGGGCGCCTAGGGCACCAAATTGGGTAGAGCCGGCCCTGCGTATTGCACTGAACAATAAGCTAAAAGATGTTTCTGAAAACATTAAACATGAGAAATAGGCAAGAGTTTGAAAGAACAGAATTTTGGTTTATATTTGCTTTATATTTGGTTTATAAGTGCTGCAAAGTTTCATCGTTTGGTCTTCATTTTATCATTTTATTCAGCCTCAGTTTTCACCATGTTAGAAATAGTATCGCACCCTCTTCACAAACTCTCACTATTAAAGCTATACGGCTCACTAAAATATGTCAGAAGAATTTTTAAGTAAGAAATAGGCAGTGTAATGACATAATTGACAAAATTTGATCTGAGTTTGAGAGAAAAAAAGGGGGGCAGGTCTGTCT
>NW_024622332.1:0-4516 GCF_008729295.1 Plectropomus leopardus
TTCTTTCTTTCTTTTTTTTACTTTCCCCTGAGTTCATTTTTTGTTTGCATGTGTGTTTTCTTTCTTTGCTTTCCTGTTTGTTCATGTTTTGTTTGTGTGGTTTTTGTTGTGTTTTGGGTTTTGTTAAATTTGTTTTGTAAAATAATTTTTTGGTAATTTTTTGGACTTTATACTAATTTCTTGCTTGTTTCTGGGTCATTCCTTCTTAATTAGTTCATCGTCTTCAAGCTAAATTTGTCACGTTGTAAAGGGTTAAACTGCAGCCTGGGAGCATCTGACACCACGTGTGATTTTTGCAGTAAAACATGAAGCTTGTCGGAGAAATGACTGCAGATGTTTCTGTTTGAAAAGCAGCTCGGAGAAACACAGTCTTCCTCACGTGTGAATTAGTAGATTAGATTTCTGAGCGACACAGAAGCTGAAATCTGAGACGCTTTAAACATCGAGAGCAAACGAAGGCACTAAAATCCAGAAAGTTTCCCTCCTGACTGTCAGCGGCCGAGCGTCTGGAGGAACATTTTTACGTTGTGAAATAATCATCAAGAGTCGTTTAACGTCACTTCAGTTAAAAGATTAATTCGTCGGCTGTTTAAAAGTTCAGTTAAAAATCCACTGATGATTTATTGGCTCTGAATGGATGATCTTTGACCTGTTGTTTGGTTTGTGAATAGATTTTTTTTGTACATTTTTATATCGGATCATGAAACATTGTGATATTTTATAGTAAAATAAAGAGATGATTTTCAGCCTGTGAGTTAAGTTTCATTCTGTAGTATCAAGGACCGGATCTCTGTAAAAAAACAAATATTTTGACAAATTTGGGAAATTTTTTTTTTTTTTTTTTTTTGCTTTTTTGCCCCTATAAATTGTTGGTGTTGAATTTTTTTTTCTTTTTAATTTTTTTGATGGTTAAAAATGGTGATTGTTTTTTCTCTGTAATTTAAGGGTTTTTTCTCTACAGATTTTTGCAGATTTTGTCTAAAAAAATTCAAAGAATAATGCTTTCCAAACCCATATGACAACATAAAAGTAGCAGAAATTACACAACTGAACACAGTCAGAAACTGTGAAAACTGAAATTTTCATCAGAAATTCGAAAATCCAATGATAATTTATAGTTTAACAGTTTCTGTGTGATAAATCGTATAATTTATTATTTTATTTTGACAGACCTACAGGTACGGAGGACGTGTTAACTTTGAAAATCAACATTTTTAAACACAAAAACATCTGCAAAAAGTTTTAGAAAAAACAGGCAAAAGGACAATTTCTCAACGAAAAAATATTGTCAGAAAATGTTTTAGAGATAGAAAATAAATTGCCCGAATTTTTTCTAGGGATGAAAAAAACAACTAAAACTTTTAAAGAAAAAGACAATGGCTGCCGTTTTGGACATCCGTCAAGATCCGCGCTGCCAGCCTCTGTGTCAGAGATCCGCGCTGCCAGCCTCTGTGTCTGAGATCCGCGCTGCCAGCCTCTGTGTCTGAGATCCGTGCTGCCAGCCTCTGTGTCTGAGATCCGCGCTGCCAGCCTCTGTGTCAGAGATCCGCGCTGCCATTTGTCTGTTTGTGTCAGACTATCAGCTGTTTCATCAGTGACACTAGTTTATCATTTTCTGCAGTTGGGCGGTAGACTTGAACTCAAAACCGGCAGATGATTTGTTTTAAACTGTATGTCAGATTATATATGGTTGTATACTTGATAACACAATAACAATAACACAAAAGGTATTGAAACCCCACCCATTTCCTTATTTATTTCACACCATGTACACTTTTGTGTGGTAGTCCTTATGATTTTCTGCTGGTGTGACATCATTTCTAATGATAATGTTTAATTCAGAGATAAAAATCAGCGCTGTCGGAGGTGATTGTCTTTTCTCTGAAATTTTTGTTGTTTTTTCTCTACTGTTTTTTTTTTTTTCAGATTTTGTTTCCTTTTCAAACTTTAGAGATTTTTTTCAAAGACAATATGCTTTCCAAACTCATGTGCTAACATAAAAGAATTGATTTAGAATTCATACAGGAGAGAAAGTAAAAATTACACAATTAATCACAGCCAGAAACTGGAAAAACAGATTTTTTTCCCGAAAATCCAATGATAATTTCTGTTTCAACACTTTCTCTGTTTGATAAATGATGTGATGTTGTATATGTGTGTGCGCGCGTGTGTGTGTGTGTGTGTGTGTGTGTGTTTGTGTGTGTGTGTGTGTGTGTGTGTGTGGCCAAAAAGGCAAGACCCCGGAAGCAGTGTCTTCCCCTGTATTACAGTCACGTGTCTGGCGGTTTGGGATCGGTGTATCCGGTACCGTCCGTCTGCAGAGAGTCTTTGTTTTGTTGATAGTGTGAAAATGTTCAAACTTAAAATGCTGAGAGATTTTGTCAACCAGCGACTAACTGCGGCTGCTGAAGAGATTTTTGGGCAGTTTGAAAGGACGATAGCAGAGTACGAGGAGGAGCTGGAGACACACCGACAACAACGGAAACTACCGGACGCTGTTTTCAGCCCCAAAGTCCGGTTACACCGAGCAGGTCTGTTTACCTGAGGGACTGTTCTCTATTTATCAGAGCCGGTATGCTGCACGTACTTATTGAATCTGGACCCACAACCATCGTCTAATCCACAATACAAATAAAGTGATTGACAGTGTGAACTGTTTTTCCACCTTTAGTCTCCATAAAAGTGCAAAAATACAGCATCAATCAGAACTTGTTAATAAAAAAAGAGTCACAAGTCACATCTGAAGAAACACATCAAAACTCATACAGGAGAGAAACCATTCAGCTGCTCTGAGTGTGGCAAAGCTTACACACAAAAAGGACATTTAAAGATGCACATTAATTCATACAGGAGAGAAACTATTTGACTGCTCTGTGTGTGGATCAAAGTTTGCCACAAATACATCTCTGAGGAGACACATGATCTTTCATACAGGAGAGAGAGCTTTCAGCTGCTCAGTGTGTGGTAAAAGATTTTTCTTTAAGGCATACTTGAAGAAACACGTTAACTCATACAGAAGAGAAACCATTCAGCTGCTCTGAGTGTGGCAAAGCTTTCAGTGGAAGGGGAAATCTAAGGCAGCACTTGAGAGTTCATACAGGAGAGAAACCTTTCAGCTGCTCTATTTGTAGAAAATCTTTTACACGTGCTGGAAGTTTATGGAAACACATGAGAATGCACTCAGGTGAAAACCTTCAGTTGCTCAGTGTGTGGCAAAGCTTTTAGGGAAAATGCACAAGTAAAGAAACACATGAAAATTCACACAGGAGAGTAACCGTTTTAGTTTCTCAGTTTGTAGTTAATGATTTGACTGCTAGAGTAGGAAGAGACAAATGAGGATTCACACGGGAGAGAAAATATTCAGTTGCTCTGTGTGTGGTGAAAGATTAAAAAAGGTTCAGCAACACAGCATGTGGTACATCACATAGGAGAGAAACCATTAAGTGTCTTAGTTTGTAGTAAAAGATTTAGCTGCTGGAGAAGAAAATGTTTGAGGATTCACACAGGACAAGAAACTCTTCAGCTGCTCAGATTAAAAACAAGATATTTGGCACAGAGAGGACGTTATTGTAAATAAATGAGGATTCACACAGGAGAGAAACCATTAAGCTGCTTCATGTGGAGCAAAGCTTTCAGTAAGAGGGTAAACTGGAAAACGTGTAAGAATCCAAACAGGATAAAAAGTGTCACCAATCCAGAGAAATGAGAACATCGGAGTAAGGCTGCATGTGCACATCGTGGGTTTTTTCGTTAATGACAGTTAACTACCGTTAGCTGCTGCTGCAGACGCTCACTCCTCACTGAGAGCAATTTCAAAAAGACGCTCGCGCTCAGACAAAAACCGCTGCGTGGACGGTGGCCCTGAGACGGCCATGATGCTTCTGCGGTGAGCAAACAGCCTTTAGACCGATGTCAAAAATAACGATACTTGTCGGCTGTTAGTATTTGTATTGATTTTGCGCAGCAGGAATACAGCAGCTGATGTGTCGCTCTCTCTCATGTTAATATTCACTTCAGTCATTCAGTCTTTTTTCCACTAACCAAGAAAAGAAAAGTCGTTAATGCAATATTTGCTTTCACCACAAAGTCACACAATTTTGATTATTTTAAAATCAAAGGCCTGCGATCCGATGACACAATAAGCTTTATTATTTTCTTCTTATTCTCAGCTGGGGTCGTTTATGGGGGTGTCACTGTCAAAGCTCCGTAAAAAAGGACTAAATGAGGTGTTAAAATGAAAATCTGTGTGATAAAAAACGAGATCAGACTGTTAGCTGAGAGAAATAACACGGCGTTATTTCTGTAAATGTTAAAGGGGAAGATGGTGATAAGATAATGCCAGCTGTGTGAGTCTATGGAGCCCATTAATGTGATGAGTCTGACCATCTGTGGGACCTTTGGAAACCCAAAATACCGGAGAGGAAGCACGAGGCAATCAAGAGACACACACCCTCTGAGCTGTTATCATCACCTCCGCACATCATCCCAAACACCGATCATCTGTAAGAAAAGTGGA
>NW_024622333.1:0-1456 GCF_008729295.1 Plectropomus leopardus
CTTCCTCCTCCTCTTCCTCCTCCTCTCCCTCCTCCTTCTCTTCCTCCCCCTCCTCCTCTCCCTCCTCCTTCTTTTCCTCCTCCTCCTCCTCCTGCTCCTCCTTCTCCTTCTGCTCTTGCTCCTCCTGCAGGGATGAGGAGATCAGGGAGAAGTGTGGTGAGGACGCTGTCCACTATTTGTCCTTTCAGCGTCACATCATCGGCCTGCTGGTGGTCGTCGGCGTCCTCTCCGTCGGCATCGTCCTGCCCGTCAACTTCTCCGGAGACCTGCTGGGTGAGAACAGCGTCACACCGTCAATCAATCAGGAGCCACGCAGAGCGCCGCCACCCAAACTTTACAGATTTTACTGTCCAAACTTGTAAAAAAAGACTTCCGTAAATCTTCTTTTACAAGTTTGACCTTCAGCCGCGACAGAAACGTTTGAAAACAGGTCGTTTCCTGTGTAGATCTTTGAGCTTTGAAAACGAATTTTCAAAATTCTGGTTACTTTGTGCCGTGTGGATGTAAAAACGGAGCATCTGTAAAACAGTGACAATCGTTTTTGTCAAATTCACGCGTTGGCGTTGCTGTGTGGAGTGAGCGAGCTCCACAAACAACAACAACGGCGACGGCGCCGCGGTTTTGTTATATCTTTGCGCTGGAGATGAAGATTTTAAAATCTTTACATTAAAATTGTCGCTACTTCGTAATCTCCATAATAGATTAAAGATTTTAACTCTGAATGTAAAACTGGCGTTTACACAGCAGCGCTGTGATGTCACAGGTTGGTCGGATCTTCGGGGTCTCTGAGCGTTCTCACGGAGGCCGGTCACAACAGATTTGTGGACGTTTGTGGAGTTTTTCTCACCGTGTTCTCACCTTCTGTCTGATTTTAGTCAGAATTATCAGTAAAGATGCTTTCCTAAGCCGAGGAGTCCCCGGACCTCCTTCTAAAGAAGGTAACGGCTGTCAGGTCCCAGCTGCAGGTCTGCAGGTCTCTGCAGGTCTCTGCAGGTCTGCAGGTTTGTAGTTCTGCAGGTCTCTGTAGGTCTGTAGTTCTGTAGGTCTCTGTATCTCTGCAGGTCCCTGCAGGTCTCTGCAGGTCTGCAGGTCTCTGCAGGTCTGTTTGTTGTCTGATGGTAGTTTGTGGTTTTAGCTCCAGCTGGACTCGGTCTGATCAGGTAGTTTTGTGGTGTTCGTTTTGGTAGTTTTAGCATCAGAATGTTCTTTATTTTATTTAACCGAAAAACCTCCTAAAATTAAAAATCTGTTTTTGCAGACGACACAGAAACACGAGTTACTGACGGAAACACGAACGAAACAAACAACATCAAACACGAAATAAAGTTTCCATAAGGAAGACTTAACAGACTACAACTACTACTACTACTACTACTATTAGTACTACTACTACTACTACTACTACTACTAGACGGTGCGCAGACGTCACACAGACATATGTATATATATAAACAGT
>NW_024622334.1:0-2789 GCF_008729295.1 Plectropomus leopardus
ATAACCAGCACTTTAGGATATTTCTAGGACCTATGGGCATTTTTTAGGATTTTAGAACATTTCATGGATTTTAGTGCGTTTCTCTGATTTTAGGACATTTCTCCATTTTGTGATGTTTCTAGGATTTTAGGACATGTCTAGGATTTTAGGACGTTTCTCAGATTGTAGGTCCAGGTCCAGGTCTGAGCTCCTACCTGGACTCTGCATGTTAATGTAGCAGAGGATCTTGTCTCGCCCCCTCAGCGGCGGCTCGGCCTCGGCCCTGCCGCCGTCCTCTCGCTCCATGCCGGCCTCTAAACCTTTCTGCCGCCTCCACGACGCCTCAGAGGTGAAAAACCAAACCCGGATCCCCCCGTTCTGGATCTCATCGTGTCCTGACTACAGCTGATCCTGCCTCGAAAAAACTGACGTCATCTCTGAGGAAACGGGTCTGGGACACGTGCCGCTGCCCGAGCTGGATCCTTTCTGCAGGTTTCCTCTCTGTCTGCAGGTCTGCTGGTTTTAGACTCGTCCTCAGAGAGACCAGCAGCCTGCGGGGACGCCTCTCTGTGCTCTCATCTGAAATCTGCAGCCGTCTTTCAGCGTTTCAACATTTTAAAACGACGCAACTTTCTCTGCGTCCGTCTCCCTCTGCGAGTCTCAGTTCAAAGCTCAGGAGAGCAGCTTGGAGATGTGTGACATCACCGCTGCCCTCAGCCAATCCTGCCACGGCAGTGATATCACCGAGGCAACGCCCCCCTCCCCTCGCCTCCCCTCACCTCCCCTCGCCTCCTCTGCTGCATCTCTCACTGTGTGGACGGATGATGTCATCGTTTCAGCTGCTCAGGCTGAGACTCAGAGCCTGAACGGACGCTCCGGCCGACGACCGAGCGAGTCCAGAAACAATCTCACGACAGTAACGACTCATTAATTCCTGATTAACTCTTAATTAATCAGTCAAATGTCCCACAGACCGACAGTCTCCGCTCAATCGCTCTGCCCGGGGGACCAAAACACAGCAGGCTTTCAGGATGCTTCCAGGACTTGTGGACATTTTTAGGACTTTAGGGTATTTCTAGTGTTTTAGGACACCTTTAGGGTTTTAGGAAATTTCCTGAATTTTAGGATGTTTCTCATATTTTAGGACACTTCTAGGACTTAAGGACATTTCTAGGATTTTAGGGACATTTCCAAACTTTCAGCACGTTTCAAGGTTTTTGAAAAACATTTCTAGGATTCTGGAACATTTCTAGGATTTTAGGATGTTTTTAAGTTTTTAAAATGTTTCTAGGATTTTAGGAAGTTCCTAAGATTTTAGCACATTTCTTGGGTTTTTAAAACGTTTCTAGGATTTTCAGACGATTCTAGGACTTTAGGATGATTGTAGGATTTTAGGATATTTCTAAGATTTTAGGATGTTTTTAAGTTTTTAAAACGTTTCTAGGATTAAGACATTTCTAGGATTTTGGCACATTCCTAAGATTTTAGCACTTTTCTAGGTTTTTAATACGTTTCTGGGATTGTGGAACATTTCTAAGATTTTAGGACATCTCTAGGACTTTATTCTAGGATTTTACGATGATTCAAGGATTTTATGACCCTTTCCTGGATTTTATTACATTTCTGGGATTTTCGGACGTTTTTACGTTAAAGCACATTTCCAGGATTATAGAAATTCGCTAAAAATGACACACTTGTCATTAAAAAACAGGACTAACAGAAAGTAGAGCCTCGTGGTGGTCGGCTCGACCCTCCCCTTAGAGAAAATGAGCGTCTGTACGAGATTTAGTGCCGAAGCATTTCATTTTTTGGGATATTTCTGTCAAAGCTTATCATGTTATATCAGGTCCTGATCTTTGGATCGCAGCAAATCTTCAAATCACAGAAACTGAACACTGAAGCCGCAACAACAAAGTTTCAGCATCAGCGCCTTAAATATACCTAATGTTCTGTTCTCAGGGATATTATTTTTTTTAAAAAGTATTTTGAACTTCACAAATCCATCAGAGTTGAACTGAGACCTGTGTATCACTAAAAAAAAGAATCTAAAAAAAGGCAAAGCTTGCATTTAAATCAGGATCAGTATCATCAAAGAAAAAGCCATCAGGTTTAAAACCTGAACACACGATTTAACTTTCAGCACCACTTTTTTTATGTCCAGCTCTGATTACACAGGAAATCACTGTTATTACTTTTCTAGATTATTAAGATTATTAATCATTTTCAGATTTGTCCTTCTGTAACTTCATCTAAAAGGAAAAAGTGACAAATGTCTGACTTTTAACCCTTCGGATTGAGCAACAGCTGCGACTTGTGACAGTGACGCAGCTCCGGTGTGGCGCTGCATCACGACTCTGAGAGGAACTGAGAGCGATCACGACGTTTGAGTTTATAAAATCAAACCTGTGTAACACTGGAAGATGCAGTAACAGCGTCACGAGCCTCACTTTCATTATTATCATGTTAATAATTCAAAACTATAAACTTAATTTTTTTTAATTGGGACCTTCAGTGTTCGATCAGGCAGCTCATGCAAAATAAGTTTTTATTAGATTCTTATTTCGGTCCTGAGCACCGCAGATAAACGAACAGACACGAATGAAGAAAAACAGACATTTTTTTTAAAAATCACAAAGTCGACTGTTTCCTGTTTCTTTCTCCCTAAAAATGAATGCATACGGCTGAGACCTGCTTATTGTTGCTGTTTTTAGATTATGATGTTATAGAATCTGCTCTCTGTCAGCAGTGGTTTGTTATTAACCCTTTAGGACCTGTTTGCTTAATTTTAGTCTCTTTTCTTCTTCCTGTTG
>NW_024622335.1:0-3511 GCF_008729295.1 Plectropomus leopardus
TAGCTGCCGTTTTCTTTGTGTTTATTTCGCGGATTTCACGTCCAAAACGGATCTACAGTGCTAGTTAGCATTAGCAACAGCCCGCAGCGAAGGGGCCACCCGGCAATCAGAAAATCATTTTATTTCTGTTTTTTTGTGTTTATGTAGTTATTTTGTATTAGCTCTGTAACGTAAGTGCATTCCCAGATTTTTTTATTTTCGTTGAGGATATTAGTGAGCGTCCGTCCCTTTCCTGTCGGCCGGTTTAACGCTAATCCGGTCATAACGACGTAACGTTAGCGGCATCTGGCCGTTATTTTCATTATTTTATTGTTTAGTAAAAAGTTACGAGGACAGTTTCCCAAAATTCACACATTTTGTCCCAATTATGTTACTTTAACCATCGTAGTTAAGGAGCCGAGGCACTCCTGTCTTGCAGCAACATTTGTGTCCTTTTTTATTATTTCATATTTTCAATAAAATCTGTTAAATATTTATAACAAATGTTTTAAATCACAGATATAGTTCTTCTTTAATACATAAAGAAATAACAATACACATTAAACTGCACACACACTCACACACAGTGTGTATGTTTTGTGTGTGTGTGTGTAGTTTAAATTATACCAAAAAAGGTTTTAAAGTTATACATATATTACTTTACTGACGTTTTTTATGTGCTCGATTTAACCATGTACCCAGTGCAAATAATATTTTTTAATTTTTATTATTATTATTGTTAAAAACTATTTTCATCATTTACTGTGTCCTTGAAATTATTTTTCACCTTGTTAGTTAGTTAAAAAGAAAAAAGAACGACTCATGGAGGACGAGAACTCAAAGGAGGAAAATATGTGAGCATAAACTCTCAGTTGTCCTTTTTTTTCCTCCATGTTTCATGATGTTAATCTGTTTGTCGCAATCTTAAAGTCACAAATTCTTAAATTATGAGGACAGTTGGAGTGATTTGAAATAAACAAAAAAGAGTTGTAGTCATAAAAGCTAAACTTGGTTTACTCAGTGTGCTATAGAAAACGTTGCTGAAATTTTTAGCCCTGTTAGGTCTACAGACCAGTATAAACAGTCTTCCCATAAGGATTTTGAGTGACTGAGAGTGGCCTGAATTTTTTTCTGACAGTTTAACATGTCAATATTATAATTAACTACTAAAAACAAGAAAATCTATCTTTTTTTCCCGATTTACGAGCCCAAAATGTTGCTGCAAAAAGAAATGACCCAGCTCAGCACATTTATTTTCTGTTGTTCAGTTAATCCTCAAATCACTTAATTGTTTTATTTCTGAGTTGAAAGCTCCATTGAAGAGCTTTGACCAACACACAGTGCTGTGCTCATGCCCACAGGACCAGTGACCAGCCAACCGGTTCCTGATGACTTGACTTGGATGATCATTCACAATGTTTACTTCAAAGATTGTCCCTCGTCTATTACGTAGAGCAACTTGTAAGTAGTATCAATCATCTATTTATCCATTCACTCTCATCTCAAACTATATTTTATGTTTAATGTCACTCATAATTTGTTGTTCCTAAATTACTAGGTGCACTTCAAGCCCATGGAGAATTTTTAAATGGATCTGTACGACCGGTTCTCCCTGCTTACTGCTCTTCGCTACAAGAAAAACTAAGAAACTACTCAACAGCTGCAGACAACACACCTCCTCCTCGATGGGTACAACTGGAGCCTGAACTGGAGGAGGCTCTGGTGCCACGTAAACTATCTGTAAGTCCTCTAGAGAGCTGGCTCTCCCTGCGTTACTCCCTTCCTCCCCTGCTGGAAACTGCTCAGCCGCAGGAGGATTTAGGGCTGCTGGAGGAAAAGGTGCTGCCTCCCTTCTCTGTCCCCGTTTTGGAGGATGGGGAGGGCGCAGCAACACCTCTTAGTTGTAAGAATGTTCTGAAGATCCGACGGCGGATGATGAACCGGCATAAATACAGGAAGCTGCGAAAACGGACTAAATTTTTGCGGAGGAGAGTGCTGGAGAGCAGGGGGAAAAAGAAGCAGGTGAGACTCTACTTTTTTTGGTGATTAAAAAAAAGTTTCTGTTTTCAAATAAGGATCTTATCATACTAATGAGACAGATGGAACTGTTTACTTTTATATTTGGTACAAATGTTATCGTAACTTTTAGCAAATGAATAGTAGGATGTGTAATAACTTGTTAAGAAAATGAACACTTAAGCTATTTTTGAAATGTTATCGTCTTAATCAGTGTATTTTATCGTTAAATATATTATAAAGTCTTAACATAACTTGAAAGAAAATTATTTTGTGTAGGATTGTTGTAAATTTTGTGTGCTTGATGTGCTCCAATACAACCAAATTTTCCTCAACTGCCAACGGTGTGTTTGCAGAAACGATTCGAGGAGGATCTAAAGAGGATTTGGACACGAGCTGGACTGAAGAAGGCTCCTGAGGGATGGCACCCACCTAAGATCTTCATTAAACAGTATGGAAACAAATGAGACTGAGAAACACCGATTGTGATTAAATTTTGTGTCACGTGATCTCTCACATTAGACACTGGTTCTGCACGTCACACTTCACACACTGCAGTTAAAACAATCAGCCTACTCAGGCATGTCTCAGTGATGAGGACGTACTCCATACTGATATGTGTACAATTATTTTTAACAAAGTGTACATAATCTAATAAAGATCTTTCTCTGTTGAGCCAAAGGCATGTCGTGCTGTCATTTTCTGTAGGCCACGTTTTAGGCTGGTAGTAGAATTATACAGGGTTCACACAGATCCTTAAAAAGGTCTTGAAAGGCATTGAGTTCATTAATCCAAAAATAGGCCTTTATTGATATTAAAATATCTTAAATCAGCCTTTCAAAAGTCTTAAAAATGCTAAGGCATTTGAGGTAGGATTTTTTTTTCTCTGATGTTGCGTTCTAAAGTCACAAAATGATTGGTAACATCATATAAAAAATATTACCAAATGCCTCTTGCATGACCATCATCCGATTCAAGATATTTTGTTTCCAGCCTAGATGCTGGTAGTATGGCTTTAACGGGTCCAAGGCAATGCGTTTGAGACTCCATTTACTTCATCAGCGTTCATACGGTCAAGAAAAACCTGAAAAAGTCATTTCAAGGCATGGAAAAGTTTTGGAAAATTAAATATACTCTGAAAGTTTTGGGGGTGGCATGGCGGCTTTGTGGTTAGCACTATTGCCTCACAGCAAGAGGGTCCCTGGTTCAAATCCCGGTTGGAATGGGGTTCGGTCTGGGCGAGGGCCCTTCTGTGCGGAGTTTGCATATTCTCCCCGTGTCTGCGTTGGTTCTCTCCGGGGTCTCTGGCTTCGTCCCACAGTCCAAAGACATGCAGCTCAGGTTAATTGGTGACTCCAAATTGCCCTTAGGTGTGACTGTGAGTGTGTATGGTTGTCTGTCTATATGTGTCGGCCCTGCGGTAGTCTGTACCCCGCCTATCGCCCGATGACAGCTGGGATTGGCTCCAGCCCCCCGTGACCCTCACAAGGACAAGCGGTTACAGAAAATGACTTGA
>NW_024622336.1:0-5186 GCF_008729295.1 Plectropomus leopardus
ACACCGCCCTCATAAATAACAAACAGTCCCTTACGCACGACACCAGCTAACTAAGTTAACGCATGTAAAATCACAGTGTAGGTAATTAGATTATTTAACGTTATTACCTGAAAAAAACAGTAATTTTCAGGTGCTTTATTTCTTTGTTTACCTGAGGGGACGATGTTTAGTTTAACTGTCAGAACACACAAAGTTACTAACCACAGCTAACTGAAGCGGCTAAAGCGTTAGCTTCCAGCCTCAAAAACGACGTTACATTAATGACTAAACGCCGGCGTTTGGCCGGTGACCTCGGACGGTTTTAAAAAGGATGAATCGGTGTGTTTTGGCTGCAGACGGATGATCTGAATCCAGCTGACAGACACATTCCTGCTCACACACCCAGACCCAGACGGGCTAACGTTAGCCTGTTAGCTCCCGCTCACTTCCTGTTTCCAGCTGTCACAACAAACTTCACCTCCGGAGCGCCGACAGCGACGCTTTCAGCGGCGGCGCCGCAACCCAAACTCACCCCGGTTCCGTTGTCACAAACCACGACTTTTCTGCCCTGACTGTCCATGTTTATTGCCCTGAATCCGGCGGCGGCGGCAGACTCTCTGCCTGCTCTCCGACGACAAGCTAACACACCGGCGGAAGTCACACACCCAACATTTTAGCTGTGGTTCCTTCAGAATAAAAGCTCACCTCTGTAGAGTTTGAAGCAAACATGAAGCATGAAAGTAACTGCATTAGAGAAAATATAAGACATTATATAGTATGGGGATAACATAGGAAAAATTATGTTAGTAATATTGTTTGAGTAGCCTACACCTCAAACAATAATGTTTTCATTCTTTACTTTTTATTACAACTTGGCCATGGTCCAGACAGGATGGAGTTTTGGTCTGGATCCGGACCACGATCAGTTGGTGATGCCTGGCTTACAGGTTCATGTGATGAATCAGTGGTATGGGCACTATTAATAGCCACCTCCGCATATTGGTCGAGCGCAATGACAGGTGTTTTGTTGGAAAACCTTGAAGGAGCGAGATAGTTTGTATAACTGCTCCAGTTGGAGCGAGCTGTAGGACATGTCCACGAGCTGGAGCGGGCTGTCAGACGTGTCCGCGCTGGAGCAGATTGTCAGACATGACTGCACGCTGGAGCGGGCTGTTGGACACGTCAGCACTTGAGCGGGCTGTCGCATATTTCCACGGTGGAGTGGGTTGTCGGACGTGTCCGCGTTGGAGCGGGCTGTCGGACATGTTCGTGCACTGAGAAAGGCTGTTGGACATGTCAGCGCTACAGTAGGCTGCAGACATGTCCAAGCGCTGGAGCACGCTGTCGGACATGTCAGCGCTGGAGCGGGCTCTTGGGTATGTTGGCACTGGAGTGGCTGTTGGACATGTCTTTGCTGTAAAAGACTGCAGACATGTCCGTGCGCTGGCGCGGGCCGTTGGACATGTCAGTGCTGGAGAAGGCTGCGGACATGTCTGCGCGCTGGAGCGAGATGTCGGACATGTCCCCACGTTTTCAACTGTTTAATATAGAGTTGTGGTTCAGGCTACGAAATTTTGGTTTCCATGGGAATTTTTGCCCATTCATCTGGATTTACACCTGTGTCAATGGGACTGAATGAAAAACCTGAATTCAATGATTAAGAGGCATGGCCCAATACTTTTGTCCATATAGCGTATATATATATTTATATTTATATTTATATATATATTTGTATCCCTCTATAATAGGCTGGGTTTTGCACCTTGATAGGACAATCTGCCAGTGAGAGTTTTCTCACTGAGACGTCACAGAGAGGAGGGCAGTGTTAGACTAAATGTCCACAAATGAAACAGAAAGTTAATCAGAGCAGCAGAAGAGCTGAAGTGGACCTGAGTCTCTGTCTTTCTCTCTGAAGAAAAACCAGTTCAAGAGCACACCAGGCCTTTCTCCACGACACAGCATCTCTCACGAACACTGGTGAGTATAACTGAAATATTTACTGTTACATTTTTAAAAAAAAAAAAAATATTGTGTGTCATACTTGGAATTTCAAAATATTAATTTTATGGGTCCTTCCTGAGTGAAGTATGGCAACACCAAATAATTAGCTGTACTTAGTTTAATTAATCGGAAACCCTCAATATTGTTGCCTTTTTTTAACTTTTAACTTTTTAATGTTGGTGTGTGTCTTCAGTCAAGCAGCTGACAGAAACTTTGGATGGGCACTTCCTTCCCTTTTTCAACAACCAGCAATAAGAATAAAATCAGCCGATGTCAGTTAATGTTGTAATCCTTAAGGTCACTGAAAAACTTCATTTCATACCATCAGTCACTCAGATGCACCAGAGTCAGTTCTGTCCGAACAACAGTTAAATTTCCATTTTTTTGCCATTGCTTTGGCTCATTTCTCAAAAAAGAGAATAACAGTCTCAAAGCTCTAAGTGCTTTTCTAAAATACCCTCAATGGTTCAGCAAAACAACATAGCTCACCTGCATAAGGTCATATCACACCCAAAACAGTTTTTTTTCATCAGTACAAGGTTTCACATTACACGTTGCACACACACTGCCATGGAAATTGCTACTGTATTTTCATACACATAAAGTAACAGCCGTACATCACAGTGAACAGAAAACATACACAGCACAGTGTACTTTAATACAAAAATACGTCAATACAAAAAAAGGGGGATAGTAATGTATAGCCTACAAGGTACATGGCCAGGATCATCCATGCTCAGAAATTACCAATTCTTTTGTGGTCAAGCTCTATACTTACATGTTAGGCAAAATTCGCACTCATGGGTAGCACCTGTCAGCTAACTTCACATAATGTGTGATTGGTGATCTGAGATGTGGGAAACTCCCCCTTTGTTAATCAAGTTAAAATTTCACCTGACAGGCAATTTACCAATTTAGCAGATGTTCCAGGGGATCCATATTACTGTGATGTTATTCATAATATATATGCCTGATGGATTTTGTCATTTGAAATGGACTGATGTGCAAGTGATGACTTACACAATAAAATTATGTCTGAATGTTTTGGAGGGTACAGCTACTCGACTGAGAAGCAACATTATCGGTGTTGATCAGCAGGATATCGTCAGTTGGCAATTGTGCAAACCGCTGACAATTGTACTTATTCATTTCCCAGTGGTTTGGCCTTTGCACGTTGTTTTGAAAAATAAAAAATAAAAAATCATTCCCAATGGAGAAATGAGCCAAAGCAATTGATCCTTAGCTAAGCCCTGCCCCCCTTGGTTACTGTTGCTACGCCTGACAAGCTTTCCATCCTAGCATGTGAAAAATGTAGTTTTCAACTATATCAGTGAGATATACTACTGGAAAAACTGTTCAGAAATATCAGAGAGAAATGACAGAAAGGTCTACAATATGCATGTGAGAGCTACGTTCACAATATAATTTGTTGGCGGAGTATTGACCCTTTGTGGCAGGGTGACTACGGGTGACTCTACTTCTTCTCCTGCAAAGTAAGCTAATGTTTACAGCTGAGCCACTGTAAGTCCCGAGTGTCTCAACTATAAAACAGAAAAGATAATTCCCATGAACATTTATTCAAACAAAAAAGAGTTGTATTTAGACAATTTTTTCACACTTTCATTTGTGTTCTCAGTGTGTAGATATGGCTGCAGCCAGCTGTGTGCTCTCTGAGGATCAGTTTCTCTGCTCCATCTGTCTGGATGTCTTCACTGATCCTGTCAGCACACCATGTGGACACAACTTCTGCAAAAACTGCATCACTGAATATTGGAATATCAACGTCCCAGTGCAGTGTCCAATTTGTAAAGAGATTTTTACCACAAAACCTGAGCTGCATGTCAACACTTTCATCTCCGAGATGGTCGCTGAGTTCAGGCAGTCAGCTCAACAGAAAGCCAGCAGCAGCAGCTCAGTGTCCAAACCAGGAGAGGTTCCCTGTGACGTCTGCACTGGAACCAAACTGAAGGCCCTGAAGTCCTGCCTGGTGTGTCTGACCTCCTACTGTGAGACTCATCTGGAGCCTCATCTGACAAAGCCAGGTCTGAAAAGACACCAGCTGATCGACCCTGTGGAGAACCTGGAAGACAGGATGTGTACGAAGCACGATAAACCTCTGGAGCTGTTCTGTAAGACCGACCAGACATGTGTCTGTACACTCTGCCATGTATCAGACCACAAGATGCACGATGTTGTTCCTCTGGAAGAAGGATATGAGGGAAGGAAGGTCGAGCTGGGGAAGACAGAAACTGAAATCCAGCAGATGATCCAGAAGAGACAACTGAAGATTCAGGAGATCAAACAGTCAGTTGACCTCAGTGAGAAAGACGCAGACAGAGAGATCGCAAAAGGTGTTCAGGTCTTCACGGCTCTGATGGAGTCTGTTGAAAGAGGCCTGAACGAGCTCATGGACACGATCAAAGAGAAGCAGAAATCAACAGAAAATCAGGCCAAAGTTTTCATCAAAGAGCTGGAACAGGAAATCTCTGAGCTGAAGAAGAGAAGCTCTGAGGTGGAGCAGCTCTCATACTCTGAAAACCACTTCCATCCTCTCCACAATGTCCAGTCCCTGAAAGCTGCTCCACCCACCAAGGACTGGACACAGGTCAGCATCCGTCCATTGTATGAGGGGACTGTCGTAAGAGCTGTGTCTCAGCTGGAAGAGAAGATCAGTCTAGAGATGAAGAAGCTGCTTGAAGGTGAGCTGAAGAGAGTCCAGCAGTATGTGGTGGATGTGACTCTCGATCCTGATACAGCACATCCCTCTCTCATCTTGTCTGGTGAAAATAAGAAAGTATGTCCTGGGGATCTGAAGAGGAATCTCCCAGACAGCCCAAAAAGATTTTCTCTCAATCCTTGTGTTTTGGGAATGCAGAGTATCTCTACAGGCAGATTTTACTTTGAAGTTCAAGTTAAAGGAAAAACTGCGTGGGATTTAGGAGTGGCCAAAGAGTCGATCAACAGGAAGGAAGACATCCCACTGAGCCCTGAGGATGGATACTGGACCATATGGTTGAGAAAAAGTAATAAGTACAAAGCTCTTAATGATCCTCCAGTCCATCTCTCTCTGAAGTCTCCCCCTCAGAAGGTGGGGGTGTTTGTGGATTATGAGGAGGGTCTGGTCTCCTTTTATGACGTAGATGCTGCAGCTCTCATCTACTCCTTTACTGGCTGCTCCTTCACTGAGAAACTCTTCCCATACTTCA
>NW_024622337.1:0-1910 GCF_008729295.1 Plectropomus leopardus
GGCTCTGCCCTGCCCCTGCACTTACCCCCTAGCAATACACATACATGACAACATGACGACAAGTGTTAATGAAAGTGAAGAAAAAGTTTGAATAATATTATTTGTTTACATGGAACTAATTTTGAATGTTTTATGATTTCAGACTTGGGTTATTGTCAATACTGCTGTTTCAACTGCAGAACTGTACAGTATGCAAAACTACGGCTCAAAATTGAGCTGCTTACTCTCAGGGGCGAGCTGTGGGGTGACGGAGAGGGCACAATGTTTCCACACCAGTCGCTGCACAGCGTTAATCGCAGTAATGAGCTGTGCTGCTGAACACGAGTAGAAGAATTAACCACTTCACCGACATGTGTTACCGGTCAAAAATAGTTTCGGCGGTTAATTCCCACTGAAGAAACGTTTTTAGACTTATACTCTTTTTAGACTCACATTGGTGTCTTCACTTACTAGATCTCTGCTGAGGACAGTGTCGTTGTGTACCAACTGAGCTTGACTGACATCTCCGTGAACCTCCTATTAACTTCTTTGCACCTTTGAAGGTGGTGAAGTTACGCCTTTTATAATTCCTAGTGGTTCATGGTGTTTAGCGACCTCACGTAATTACCAGCATGGCTCCAACCATCTTCAGCCTGAGCAGAGGTCTAATTAGCCCAAATAAGTGAAAGCACCTGTGTGGGCGTGCAAGGCCTTTTAAAAATGGGACAAGGATTTATACTTAAATATTTCATGGGGTTATGTTTTGGCTGGGCATTGCAGTGTTTAACAAACATTTCTCAAACAGGAGTAAAAAGTGTACTTGTTGGAGGGATATTTGCACAAGTAAATGATGCATTCTAGTGAGTGTTAACAGCACAGTGTAGCTGTTAACTACATTTTAACTCCTTTTTGTGTTTTAAATACTTTTGTAGGATATTGCTATGTAGTAGTTATTAGTACAATACATGTATTCTAGCTTTTGGTCTTATGGGATTTGATGACAGTAAGAAAAATGAAAGAATGTAGCCATACTCATCCTTTGAAGAATCGCATGTTAATCTTTTCCATAAAGATGTGTGATTTGCATGCATATCAAAAGAGCCCCACAGCACCATGGCTTCATGTTCAACATGAGAAGGCTCTCAGTCTCTAATCATACACAAGTGGCATATTGTTTCCATTGTACAATATAGGATGCCTAGAAAGACCATGGTTTGTTTTGACTGTGACTGCACCAGCAGCAGATTGTCTGATAGGAACACGGCCAACTTGTGAATTCTCAGCGGCTTGTTGGTGTTCTTGCAATGTGCTGTTGGTCAGGCGCTCCACCACCACAGCCTCCCACTTTCTAGCTGCAGGGAGATTGTTGTTTGCTTGCCTGTTCAATTAAAAAAGATTCAGGTATTGTCTCATAACCTCGCAGGAGGAGCAATCTTATTGATCTGTAACAACGCGGTTTATTGTAATTCAGCTTCAGTGAGTCAGCCTGTTAATATTCCAGATATAATGTGCATTATCAAGAAATTATTTAAATATGTCCATTCTTAAAATGGGAGCATACTGTCTCATGAATGCTGAGAAATCCAATGCATCACAGGCCAAGTTGTGCTATGCTGAGGAACTGAATCATTTGCTCTCTTAGCACGCTCACAGCTGCCTGTAGATAAGGCTTTGTCTTGTGTTTTAAGCAGATATTTGACGCTAAGATGGGTGTTTTCTGTGCCTTGGAGGAGCAAGCAGTAAAAGGAGTGCAGTAAAAATTGCCAAGGTTGACTAAGGACAGATAAGAGCCACGAATTTATTATAATTAAGCAAGCTGCCCCTGCCTCTCAAGCTGTTGTACTATCTACTTCCATTAAAAAAACAGAGCAGAAGAGCAAAGGAAGGCAGGGGATAATAAATAAATACTGGTCAATTCTTCTGAGCTAATT
>NW_024622338.1:0-1940 GCF_008729295.1 Plectropomus leopardus
ATATTATATATTTATTAAAATTTTAACTGTTTTAATCAGCACAGTTGGTGGTTCGGGGAAATTCAATTTCCCTGTGGCGTTTGCTGCATGTAACAATAAATCCTCTTTGAACCCTTGATTCCTGTGGCAAAAAACATTAATACTTTTATGTTTTGTTCAGCATCTTCACACCGTTTTTATGATTTTAAGCCTAAATGCAATCGCCAGAAGTAAAAAGCTAATGTTGGGCTATAAAAGATCACATGACTTCAACATCACCATCAAAACAAGGCTGTAAAGTCTATTTTAATACTGTAAAAGCTTTATTATTATTTTTGCCGCTTCGCAGTGAACCTCTGCATCTACATATTATGCTCAAGGTTTCCTTCTGTGTCTGCAAATGACGTTCAGGGCTGCCGCGGTTATATCAACAAAAGCACGTGGTGGGATTATAGTGCATGTGGTTATGTTTAGGCAACAACAGCACACAGCAAACAACGCCGGGACGTCAACAAAAACACAGGCCAAGAATGGATGGAGGCCACAGCAAAATGCACTTTAGCTGCTTAAAAAGACTCACCTAGGGGCACGCAGTCGCTCACCTGGTGGAGCGGGCGCCTCATGAAAAAAAGACTGTCTTTGCCGCAGCGGCTGCAGGTTCGATTCCAACCTGTGGTCCTCGCTGCCCGTCTTCTCTCTCTCGCCCTTCGTTTCTGTAGCTCTCCTGTCAAATAAAGGCAAAAAGCCAAAAAGGAAACTGAAATCACATTCAGTTTTAAACTGATGTATCTGGTTAGACTGGAGGAACTCAAAAGTAGGATAAAGGATAAATACCTGGTAAGAATACTGTTAAAGTAAAAAACAATTCCCTAACCAAGAAACTGCTGTGAAAAGAAATACCTATGGATTGATTTCATATAAAACATCTATGTAATGGAGAGAACGACATCATTTGAGAACCTGGACGGACACCTTTTTTGACAAGTTGATAAAATGGATAATGTAAGTTTCAAATGTGAGACCTGATTTCAGAAACACACTGTAGTGTTATCTCTGTGTATGTTTTGATCCAGTGACCCAGTTAACAGAACAATGTTTTTACTTATTTTTGACCCCTATTTTATTGTTTTATTTATTTCAATTCACTTATTCATTTGTTCATTCTATTTTATTTATTTATTTTTTAAATCTTTTTTTCCATGCTTGAAAGGAAGAGAATTACATTTTTTTTTTGAAAAAGCCATAAAATAATCTTAAATAAAGGAAAACCTAAAACAGTGTACATCAGTTTGAGTGTATGCTCTATCTTGAATATTATATATATTAATATTCTGTTTATTTTATTCATTACTGTACAACCGAAACCAACTGAGGCGGAGGTAGACCAGCAACTCCTGTGTTCTGTTAAGTTATATTACTATTTTTGTCTGGTAACTTTAAGAAAAAGTTTGTAATTTACTATTGGAAAGAACTGTATGACGGCAAGGTAAAGCAGTGAAAATATGAGCTTCATATCATGAAAAATGTACTATGAACTATTGTGCATCCTGTTGCAAAAGTGTCATATAATCCCATGACAGATGGGCCACTAGGTGGCGTGACACTAAAATAAAAGCATTTATTCATTTATTTAAACCGAGGAAAATTAGCTTAATTTCTGTAAAAAAACATAGGAAGAAGGCAATGAGAAACCTCCGGAGAGATGACCCAGAAATTAGCAAGAAATTAGTAAAAAATACCAGAAAAGTACATACAAACAAAACAACAAGACCCCCCCCCCACAAAAAAAAACAAAAAAACCCAAACAATCAAAGAAAAAAAACTTCTTAAAATCTTAATAATTTGTTTAAATTGCCCATATATCATTAATTTCATTTTAAATATTCTCTGGAAATTTTTCTATAGCTTTTTAATTTTTTTTATTTTCCTAATCTACTAATTTCTTGCAATTTATGGGACGT
>NW_024622339.1:0-4656 GCF_008729295.1 Plectropomus leopardus
GGCGTTTTCTGCAATTTTTTCAACATCCTAATTTATTACTTTTTTGGAATTTTTTGGCCTTTGTTTCCACTTTGTATACTATGACACATCTCTACATAGTGTATTATGTTGTTTTCAGCCATTTTTATGACATGACAAAATTTGACATTTTTCGACATCCTATACTATGGCGTTTTCTGCCATTTTTTCAACATGCTAAATTATGACTTTTTTTTTTAGCATTTTTTGGCCTTGGTTTCGACTTTGTATTCAAAGGAATGTCGCTACAAGATATATTATGTTGTTTTCAACCATTTTTATGACTTGTCAAAATTTGACATTTTCGACATATTATACTATGGCGTTTTCTGCCATTTTTTCAACATGCTAAATTACAACTTTTTTTTAGCAGTTTTTGGCCTTGGTTTCCATTTTGTATACTATGACACATTCCTACAACGTATATTATGTTGTTTTCAGCCATTATTATGACATGTCAAAATTTGACATTTTCGACATACTATACTATGGCGTTTTCTGCCATTTTTTCAGCATCCTAAATTATTACTTTTTTGGCATTTTTTGGCCTTTGTTTCCACTTTGTATACTATGACACATCTCTACATAGTGTATTATGTCGTTTACAGCCATTTTTATGACATGTCAAAATTTGACATTTTCGACATACTATACTATGGCGTTTTCTGCAATTTTTTCAACATCCTAATTTATTACTTTTTTGGCATTTTTTGGCCTTGGTTTCTACTTTGGATTCAATGGAATGTCGCTACAGGATATATTATGTTGTTTCAACCATTTTTATGACATGTCAAAATTTGAGAGTTTCGACATACTATGCTATGGCGTTTTTTGCAATTTTTTCAACATCCTAATTTATTACTTTTTTGGCATTTTTTGGCCTTTGTTTCCACTTTGTATACTATGACACATCTCTACATAGTACATTATGTCGTTTACAGCCATTTTTATGACATGTCAAAATTTGACATTTTTCGACATACTAAACTATGGCGTTTTCTGCAAATTTTTCAACATCCTAATTTATTACTTTTTTGGCATTTTTTGGCCTTTGGTTTCTACTTTGGATTCAATGGAATGTCGCTATAGGATATATTATGTTGTTTCAACCATTTTAATGACATGTCAAACTTTGAGAGTTTCGACATACTATACTATGGCGTTTTTGCAATTTTTTCAACATCCTAAATTATTACTTTTTTGGCATTTTTTGGCCTTTGTTTCCACTTTGTATACTATGACACATCTCTACATAGTGTATTATGTCGTTTTACAGCCATTTTTATGACATGTCAAAATTTGACATTTTTCGACATACTATACTATGTGGTTTTCTGCCATTTTTTCAACATGCTAAATTATGACTTTTTTTTTTTTTAGCATTTTTTGGCCTTGGTTTCCATTTTGTATACTATGACACATCTCTACATAGTATATTATGTTGTTTTCAGCCATTTTTATGACATGTCAAAATTTGACATTTTCGACATACTATACTATGGCGTTTTCTGCAATTTTTTCAACATGCTAAATTATGACCTTTTTTTTTAGCATTTTTGGCCGTGGTTTCCACTTTGTATTCAATGGAATGTCGCTACAGGATATATTATGTTGTTTTCAACCATTTTTATGACATGTCAAAATTTGAGAGTTTCGACATACTATACTATGGCGTTTTCTGCCATTTTTTCAACATCCCAAATTATTACTTTTTTGGCATTTTTTGGCCTTTGTTTCCACTTTGTATACTATGACACATCTCTACATAGTGTATTATGTCGTTTACAGCCATTTTTATGACATGTCAAAATTTGACATTTTCGACATACTATACTATGGCGTTTTCTGCAATTTTTTCAACATGCTAAATTATGACCTTTTTAGCATTTTTGGCCGGGGTTTCCACTTTGTATTCAATGGAATGTCGCTACAGGATATATTATGTTGTTTTCAACCATTTTTATGACGTGTTAAAATCTGATATTTTTTGATGTCATTATGTCTATGGCGTTTTTTTTATCAATTTTTTAGACATGCTAAATTCTGACATTTTTGGCCTTTGTTTCCTCTTTGTATACTATGACACATCTCTACAAGGTATATTATGCCGTTTTCAGCATTTTTCATGGCATGTCAAATTTGAGAATTTCAACATACTATACTATGGCGTTTTTTGCAATTTTTTCAACATCCTAAATTATAACTTTTTTGGCATTTTTTGGCCTTTGTTTCCACTTTGTGTACTATGACATATTCTACATGGTATATTATGTCATTTTCAGCCATTTTTATGACATGTCAAAATTTGACATTTTCGACATACTATACTATGGCGTTTTCTGCAATTTTTTTCAACATCCTAATTTATTACTTTTTTGGCATTTTTTGGCCTTTGTTTCCACTTTGTATACTATGACACATCTCTACATAGTGTATTATGTTGTTTTCAGCCATTTTTATGACATGACAAATTTTGACATTTTTCGACATACTATACTATGGCGTTTTCTGCCATTTTTTCAACATGCTAAATTATGACTTTTTTTTTTTGCATTTTTGGCCTTGGTTTCCACTTTGTATACTATGACACATCTCTACAAGGTATATTATGCTGTTTTCAGCCATTTTTATGGCATGTCAAAATTTGAGAGTTTCGACATACTATACTATGGCGTTTTTTGCAATTTTTTTCAACATCCTAAATTATAACTTTTTTCAGCATTTTTTGGCCTTTGTTTCCACTTTGTGTACTATGACATATTCTAAATGGTATATTATGTCATTTTCAGCCATTTTTATGACATGTCAAAATTTGACATTTTCGACATACTATACTATGGCGCTTTCTGCCATTTTTTCAACATGCTAAATTATGACTTTTTTTTTTAGCATTTTTTGGCCTTGGTTTCGACTTTGTATTCAAAGGAATGTCGCTACAAGATATATTATGTTGTTTTCAACCATTTTTATGACATGTCAAAATTTGACATTTTCGACATACTATACTATGGCGTTTTCTGCCATTTTTTCAACATGCTAAATTATGACTTTTTTTTTTAGCAGTTTTTGGCCTTGGTTTCCATTTTGCATACTATGACACATCTCTACATAGTATATTATGTTGTTTTCAGCCATTTTTATGAGATGTCAAAATTTGACATTTTCGACATACTATACTATGGCGTTTTCTGCCATTTTTTCAACATCCTAAATTATTACTTTTTTGGCATTTTTTGGCCTTTGTTTCCACTTTGTATACGATGACACATCTCTACATAGTGTATTATGTCGTTTACAGCCATTTTTATGACATGTCAAAAATTTGACATTTTCGACATACTATACTATGGCGTTTTCTGCAAATTTTTTCAACATCCTAATTTATTACTTTTTTGGCATTTTTTGGCCTTGGTTTCTACTTTGATTCAATGGAATGTCGCTACATAGGATATATTATGTTGTTTTCAACCATTTTAATGACATGTCAAACTTTGAGATTTTTCGACATACTATACTATGGCATTTTTGCAATTTTTTCAACATCCTAAATTATTACTTTTTTTGGCATTTTTTTGGCCTTTGTTTCCACTTTGTATACTATGACACATCTCTACATAGTGTATTATGTCGTTTACAGCCATTTTTATGACATGTCAAAATTTGACATTTTTCGACATACTATACTATGGCGTTTTCTGCATTTTTTCAACATGCTAAATTATTACTTTTTTAGCATTTTTTGGCCTTGGTTTCCATTTTGTATACTATGACACATCTCTACATAGTATATTATGTTGTTTTCAGCCATTTTTATGACATGTCAAAATTTGACATTTTCGACATACTATACTATGGCGTTTTCTGCAATTTTTTCAACATGCTAAATTTATGACCTTTTTTAGCATTTTTGGCCTTGGTTTCCACTTTGTATTCAATGGAATGTCGCTAGGATATATTATGTGTTGTTTCAACCATTTTTATGACATGTCAAAATTTGAGAGTTTCGACATACTATACTATGGCGTTTTCTGCCATTTTTTTCAACATCCCAAATTATTACTTTTTTGGCATTTTTTGGCCTTTGTTTCCACTTTGTATACTATGACACATCTCTACATAGTGTATTATGTCGTTTACAGCCATTTTTATGACATGTCAAAATTTGACATTTTCGACATACTATACTATGGCGTTTTCTGCAATTTTTTCGACATGCTAAATTATGACTTTTTTTTAGCAGTTTTTGGCCTTTGTTTCCACTTTGTATACTATGACACATCTCTACAACGTATATTATGTTTTTTTCAGCCATTTTTATGACATGTCAAAATTTGAGAGTTTGACATACTATACTATGGCGTTTTCTGCAATTTTTTCAACATCCTAATTTATTACTTTTTTGGCATTTTTTGGCCTTTGTTTCCACTTTGAATACTATGACACATCTCTACATAGTGTATTATGTTGTTTTCAGACATTTTTATGACATGTCAAAATTTGACATTTTTCGACATACTATACTATGGCGTTTTCTGCCATTTTTTCAACATCCTAAATTATTACTTTTTTGGCATTTTTTGGCCTTTGTTTCCACTTTGTATACGATGACACATCTCTACATAGTGTATTATGTCGTTT
>NW_024622340.1:0-1931 GCF_008729295.1 Plectropomus leopardus
GTATTTTTTTCTGTTTTATTTATATTTTACAGTTTGTGGGACATTTCATGCCCAGTAACTTATTGCCTTTTTTCAGTTGTTTTTGAAAGAAATGAAGCCAGTTAGCTTTTTTAAAGTCGTCTGAACGCAGCACAAGAAAAATGTTAATCCAAGTTTTAAAGCGTTTGTATTAAGTGACCTAAATAATACGGATGAACAAAACGTTGCGTACAAACACAGAAAAGTAAAAGTACAGATGTAATGTATCCGTCGTTTGCAGAAATGTACAATGCAAACATTATTTAATGTGATTGAATCCTCAAACCTAAACATAAACAACCAAATAAATGAAACAGAAAAAAATGTTGGCTTCTGGACCCATCAGCAGCCTGACACGTCCTCCAATCACGTGCACGGATATATTAATACATCTGCCGTATTTATTATATTTAAGGTATAATCCCATATGTTTGACCCAAATGCACAGCAGCTGCTCAGGATGAAGTAAAACTAAAATTAAAAAACGCCTTTTCACTGAGAATAAATGGAGCATCTGATGCAACGACACAGCGAGGACGTCTGTAAAACCATTAAGCCATTTTTGATCACTGTGCTGAAATGTTCTGACTGACATTTACATAAAGCTTTTCTAACAGCCTTTTATGTGATAGTGAGGCGATTAACAAATGTGTTGCAGCGCGACTAATGAATCATGACTGAAAATAGACGCTGAATTTATGCAGTGATTGGCTGGAGCTGTAATAAGCACGGAAACATTGTTCTTAGGCGAGCGAGGTGGGTGTAAAATACTCCAAAGTAGAGCTTCCTCTTTCTTTGCAGGGAAGATTTCAGCACAGTTGTAAATGCAGAAAGTCAAATCTGTGCGTAAATATTTAGAAAATTTGAAAGAAATGCATGTCAGTGGCTTCAAGGTGAAAACATCTAGTTTTTTCATAATGATAACTTCAGCCTTGGATTTGTGAAGTTTTTCTGTAAAGCGCTTTGCATGAAGACATCCAGGAAACATAAAAAAATCACATAAAAAGATGCATTTAAATAGTGTTTAAAGGGGTAAATACAATAAAGGATAAAAAAAAAAAGTATTTTTAAAAAAGGGAATGAAAATTACAGTGTAGTAAAAGGCACAAATAAATAGTCCTGAATTTAATTTTATAAAAGCAAGCGACAAACAGAAAAGTCTTAAAATCTGATTTAACCCTTTAAAACCTGAGCAGATTGGTTTAATTTCTTTCAAAAACATAGAAAAAAGTCAGTCAGCAACTCAACTCAACAAAAACTGCAAGAAATTTGTAATAAAGTCACAAGAAAATCATCTGGAAATCAGCAAAAAATAAAAAAAATAAAATTAACCCTTTGAAACCTGTAATGAAATTCTATGAAATCATAGGGAGAGGGCAACAAGCAACCTAGCAAAAAATAAGGTAATAAATAAAAAAAATACAAAAGTTATAAGACAACACCTCAAAATAAGCAAAAGAAAAAGTGACAAAAAAAAACAAACAAGAAAATTATCTCAAATGTGTTGAAAAAAGTATTTATTTTCTATATTTATTAGATCTTTGTTCTGTAACATAATTTTAGATATAAAATTGCTAGTATTAGATATATAGTTCAGTTGTTTTTTGGGACATTTATCTAATAATCCTCTCCTCTTTTTTCAAACTAATTTTTTTGTTATTTTCTTGTCACCTTTTACTAATTTCTTGCAATTTTTGGGACATTTCTTGCCAAGTTGGTCGTTTCGTTTTTTCCCCCATGTTTTCGAAAACTGCAAACCAGTTTGCTCAGTCTTAAAAGGGTCTGATAGCTTGTGAAAAGCATTCGAATGCAGCTCAAGAAAACTGATGTCAGTCCAGGTTTCAAAGGGTTAAAAAACGAAAACAAAGACAGAGGTCAGGAGAGAAGTGCTAAAAAGAAGAAAAAAAACAATC
>NW_024622341.1:0-1340 GCF_008729295.1 Plectropomus leopardus
TCATAATGTTCCATTCATTTCAATTTTTTTCCAGGCCTGGAAAGCAGTTTTTATAATTACATAACTTTTCCAGGAATTTCATGACTGTGGGAACCCTGATACAAACATAAAACTACAAATACTAACAGTACCTATTATGGGATATGCACACAGACAAACAAACCAACCAAAAAAAAAAAGATGGGGGAAGGAGTCTAAATTGTACTAACAAGGAGGAAAACGGTCTCAAAATATATATAAAAAAATTATTGGCTCCGCCTGATAATTTTGTTACTGATCTCATCTGTGGGACTACACCAAACAATGCAGCCAAAGGGTCAGGGTGGATATATGTCACACATATGAGACAGTATTAAATGTACCTGTCCAGAACGGGGTCAGTTTGGGACATAGCCGTCTTTCTTCAGGGATGAAACAATATCAGCAGTGGAGGGCTCCAGTTTTAACCTGACGACACAAGACACTGTCACTCAGACGCACGACTAACCAAAGCAACAAACTCGGTTCTTTTATCTGTACATGTTTATAATCAGTCTCTTCTCTCAGGATCTGTTGTTCTTCTCTATCCTGTCGTGCACCATCCCTGCCCCAAGATGCTCTAGGGCTGCCCTGAAAAACCTGCTTAAACACCAATTTGCACCGAGGGACAAATTTAGTTTGCTGTTTGCAATCCTTTGTTGTGTGACATGTAAGCACAGTGCATTTGCTGAATCGGACTGGTTACAGGAAGGACATGCAGGGAAGTGCAGTCACTGAGGGAGATGTTAGCGGGGTCAACTGGCACACCTAAAACTCTTTGTCCTGAACACCGAAAGATGCAAGCTGAAGTCATCCGTGCCAGGTCATCTCTGAGTGGGAGGCAGAGGGGAGGACGAGACGGGAGGATCGATAGCGAAGGGCAGAAAAATCATTCTGAGACATGGCCAGATGAGTTTTTACTGTATTGATCTGAGCAGTTTGCATTCTCATCCCAGCTTTAAATCTGGCAAAGTTGCAGAATGAAAAAGTAAATTGAGAGAAGAGTGGGGAGAGAGACAGAATGAAAAAAGGAGCAGAAACTGTGTAAAGATTACAAAAGTGTACAGGAGAGAGTGTGGGGGCGAGTTAGTGTGTGTGTGTGTGTATGTGTGTGCTTGTGTCTATGTGTGCGGGGAACTATTGTACAAGGTTGTCACAGAAGGGCACCCTATGACAAAGGGAAGACAGGTTGACGTGGGCCTCCAACGCTGCATAGGAATTAATACCCTGAATAGACGCACAAACCACACAGCAGAGACCTCGAGTTCAAAACAAACACACACACACACACACACACACACACACACACACACACACACACA
>NW_024622342.1:0-1626 GCF_008729295.1 Plectropomus leopardus
TTTTAATTTAAAATATTTAATTATAATGATTATGATTATAGTTGTCAGGACATTTTACCTAGATTAGATAATATTCTAATAATTGTAAAAAAAAAAATTGTAAAATACAAAATTTTTTGGACTTTTCAGGCTAAGTTGGCCATTGCCTTTTTCCCCATGTTTTGAAAGAAATCAAACCAATAGCTTAGGTTTTAAAGGTTTGAAGTACACAACATTAATGATAGGGAAACTGTAACCTATGAATCCTTGTGCAAATCTCACTGTGCTCTCTGTACGGCACTTTAGCACCTTTTTTCACATTTTGGCCAATTATCTGTATTGCAACCCTACTTGAGTGTTCGGTAGTGTCCCTCTGGCTTGTGAGTAATAAGCGTGCTACAGTTTCTCTTGTTTTATCTTCATTAATTCAAACTAACACGGCAAGACAGCGGACATCCAGCTTCTCTGTTTACTCAGCCTTCACACGTTAACTTGATTCTGTTAGACTAACACCTTCCCTCACAGCAATGCCAAATACTTTGCAAACTACAGTTACTCTCACTTGAGGCTAAGGGAACATTAAATAGCAACTTAAAAGTACACATGAAAATATATAAACAATGCAATAGATCAGGTGCTAATACTGAGAAAAGAATAATTACTTGCAGTAATACAAATTAACTGTGTAAGTCCAAATAACAACATGGAAATCTTTCCACGTTATTCTGAAACACAGATTAGTATGGTGACTTAAAACACTAAAATATCCTCAGAATGTAATGTATACAGTAACTAAGATTATAGCAATATTAATCCAAGTATAAGGAAATTCTTGTGAGCCACAGTAGATTGGTTTTTAACTTTTCAAGCCAGAGACTTGAACACGGTGTTCATCCCAGCGGCAAAAATGCAAAGGGTGCAAAGGGCTATCAAACCTGGCCATGCTACAACTGCCGCTGACTCAGCAAGACCCCAAAATATTCATGAATTATCTCAACACCGTTTTATACAAAATCCCTGCTCCATCTCTCTTTCAGCGAAGGGGTCCTTGACCTGAAAAACATTGCAGACCCCTGACATATGACCCAAATGGTTTCATGGGCTTGTAATTTCTTGATCATTTTCAAGAAAGTTTCCTTGAAAGAAACTAGTTATTTGTTTTGTATTAAATGCTATGCAGTTTGTCTCTTCAATTTCACACATATGAAGAGTTAAGAGCCAATAATAGTTAACCCTTTGAAACCAGGAGGGACATCACTTTTCTAGTGCTGCTTTCAGATGCCTATTTTCAAATTATTCCTTTAAAAAACATGTAAGAAAAGTCAATGAGCAACTTGCTAAGAAATGTTCCACAAATTGCAAGAAATTAGTAGAGTTGGAAAATTATTTTTAAAAAGAAAAATCTTAGCTAAATATTATATTAACACATTTAAAATAATGTTTTTATGCCATTTTTTTCAGGTCATGTGCTTTTTCAAATTTTTTTCCAATAATTTTTAGGTAATTTTCTTGTACTTTTTTTTTTACTACATATTTTTTTAAAAAATATTATTCTTTGTGTCTTTTTCCCCTCTTTTTTGATGCTTATTGCCTTCTCCCTTGTTTTTCAGAGAAATCCAATCAGTCAGCCCATCAGGTTTCAGACAG
>NW_024622343.1:0-1354 GCF_008729295.1 Plectropomus leopardus
ATATATATATATGAGAATGAAAATGGCTTTTGCATTTTATTATCTCATACTCTAGCCTTTTTTTCCCACTCCAAAATTTCCCTGATGTTCAGGGTTTTGGTGGTTTTTTTATGACAAATAAATAAATAAATAAATGCGGTGGGGATTTTGGCACCCTCCCTTTGGCTGCCTACGTCCGTACTGGAAGATCCGCCACTGCTTCGACCCCCTCTCAGCAGGCCTGGATCATGTGAGGAAAAAGTCTTGCCCAGGGGCCCTTCAGAAGCATATTTATTATCTGATAAAGGGCATCTATATAACAAATACAGTAAAAAAAAAATCCATATATCAAGTTCTCCACTGACAACTATTAAATTAGCTTGTTAGGGCAAATAACACAGAAAAGATAACAGAAACACTCAAAATTCTCATACATATTTAATAATTTGTAAGCAGTATTTAAGAAAAGGAATGAAATGCAACGTGGGCTTGTCAGTTAACAAAAAAGCCCCATGTTTTGGGGGATTTTGACTCATGGCAGCTGTACTAGGAATTAAAGATAAAAGCAGTTTTTCTCTACATCGTAGAGTATTAACCCCTTTAAACCTGGACATAACTTTTCTTGTGCTTCTCTTAGATACCTTTCGCACGTGTTTAAACCTCTGAACACTGAGCAAATGGGTAAAGTGTCAATGAGCAACCTGGTATGAAATGTTGCAAAAAATAATGAGATTTAGAAAATTATTTTTTAAAAAGCTAGGAAAAAATGTCGAGGGAAAATAGGAAAAAAGCTAAGAAAAATATATTTGTAATTATTATAATTACATATTTAAAATTATGTTACAGTAATTTTCAAATAATTTCCTTGTTTGTTTTTTTTTTTATTATTTATTTTCTTGCTAATTTTTGGGTCATTTCTTCTTTGTTGCTCACTGCCTTTTTTTTAAATAAATCAAGCGAATTTGCTCGTGTTTCAAAAGGTTAAACCACTGAATTTTCCTCCTTTAACAGATTCCAACAAGTGCAATTGTGACCTGTGAAAAGGCCAGGTAATAATGTGCCCGAGGCAGTAAAAAGCACCAGGAAGACAATTATAGGAAGGCTTCGGTGTGCATAAAAAACTCCACCAAGTTTGGAAAAAAGCCTTTAAGAATGACACAAATTCAGAGTTTAATTCAAAAAAGTGCCAACGACCACAATGTGTTTAAAAAGTCAGGAGTTAACGTCAGAAATGATGTTTCTCCTGCGGACAAGATCGTCAAAATTCAAGAAATACTCTGCTGGTTGTTCCTTTGATCGAGCTCAAAGGTTAGTTCTGGCTTCTCTTGCTGACGGTGATCCAGGTTTCGTCTTTCGGTGTGGACACCAGCTCAGA
>NW_024622344.1:0-4091 GCF_008729295.1 Plectropomus leopardus
CATGCAGTGTAAATGTACAAATGTAACATGTTTTTGTTTTGCAGAAATGCACACTGCCAACACTTTCTTCTGGCTGACAAAAAAGGGGAAGAAACACAGAAGAAGAAGGAGGATTCTCAAACACACTTTGACATGAAACTAAACATTTAAATGACAAAAAAATCCCCTCAGAGTCAAACAATGACTCAGCGCTCTCATTTCTTTAGATTTGGGTAATTGTGCGATTGCTTTAAATTAAATGTGACTCACCTCCAGTTTGTTCTTCTGCTGCAGCTACAAAAAGTTGAAAACACACGTCGTCCTCTGCAGGAACGGAGTATAAACATCAACAACGTGTCACAGTGGTGTCAACTTTAAAGTAACAAGATAATTCAATTACTGCGTCGACTTTTTCCTCGCTGACAGACGAGCCGCTGATCTCTGAACCCAAAGAGACACCAACAAGTCTTCAGCAGCTGATGCTGATTTCTGATCGCTGCACAGGTGTGACGTCGACTCTGAAAGTAAACAATCAAAGAATAAAAGCACTTAAACACTAAATATTACAAATAATAAAATGAAGCAGGATCAGGCAGCGAAACTGAAATACAAATTTAAACAGATGAATTAATATTTGTGTTGTGTGTAATAAAAGATCTTCATGGACTTTGCACTGTTAAAATGCATTTTGTGTCCACCAATGTGTCCATTTAGTGAGCATTTAACACATTTATAATTTCAGATTTGTGATTTGCATTTTCCAGTTGATCCAAAAAAGGTTTTTAAAGAGTTAATTTGGCTCAAAGAGAATAATTTTCTCACCATATAAAGAAACATTTCAACCTTCAGTTTATCAAAACCACGAGTAACTACGGAGAAGGAAAAAGTACTGCAGACTAATTGAGTAAATGTACTTTGTTACGGATAATAATTGACCGCGTTTTAAACGTATTAGTCAGAACAGCAGCAGATATTTTCTTGTCGTATTATTATACTTCAGAAGGCCTCGTGTGATAAAAACAAACCGTGAGTCAGACGTTTCCGTAGCTTAAACCGTCTGGATGCTCATTAATGACTCTTAAAAATATCTTTTAAACTCTCGACACGTTTCGGTCTCCGCTGATGCGGAACGACGGCCGTCAACAACAGAAAGCTCATCACGCCGCCGTGCATCATTGTGTAATTGATTAAATTCTTTTTGTTTTCAGCCTTAATGAGTCACAGCAGCAGCAGTTTGTGGGTTCGTTCATCCTGTCGACGATGAATGAATCATAAAACACCACAGAGTTCACGTTGTTGCTTTATGTACGTCACAAACTAAAACCTTCACTCTTTTACAAACTAAACAAAACATTCAAATATTTTACAAAAGTTTACAACAGAAAACAGATGGAAGTTGATTTACACAAAACGTCTCAGCTTCTTTTTTTTATGGACATTTTTAAGTGCTGATCATAGAAAGTGCAGCAGTTGAACCGTCACACACAGCGGACATTTAGTCTTGTTTTGTTCTGTTTCTACGGTTACAGAAGAGCCAGAAAAACACCCCGCCCACACACAACACGCTAGTCAGCATAATAGCTTTGATACAATGTTACATTTGAGGTTAAAGATGCACAAACACAAAATCAAAAGTTGTTTTTTTTTTTTGTCCACTTTTTCCAGAGCTTTCAACCAATAATGTCCTCCTCCGAAATACTACAACCACAGAGGGCGATTTACAAGCACAAATACAATCCATATTTACATTGTTTTGTTGGCTGCAAAAAAAGAGCGGGAAAGTCCACTTTGGGAGGGTCAAACAAACACAGGACTTTTACCCCGGAGAGCGCTGTTCATGTCTGATGTGAAATCAAAACTACAAAACGTCGTAAGTCAGCCCGTTTTCACTCCAAAGTCATCAAATACTGATGCTTTTGCAGTCACACTCCGACGCCAAAAAACACCTTTTGCGTCCGCGTTACACGCTGCTGGACGGCGACAGCTGAGAACGCGACCACACATAATTATTTGAGGTGTTACTATCCGAATGGCAGTAATGACGTAATATGAGGAGCACGGTGGATGGATCAAACAAACCCCGGACTTACATGCAGGACTCCGGTGTTTGCTTCCCGTCTGAATGTGATGTTTTTTTTTCTATATCTGACCATGTGCCTCTTTTGCCTAAACCTAACCATCCGTGCCTGCATGTGCATTTGTTGACAACCTGGCAGTGGTTGCCGTTAGCTTTTGTTGCTTAAATTAAACCACGTGCAGCATAATCTCACCATGTGCTTGTAGCAACGTCGGGAACGTCAACATCGCTACAGTATGTAAATCAGAAACAGCTCCGACCTCCAAATTTGGTAACTTCTGTTTATAAAAAAACAATCAAGAAACCAAGCTTGTACATTTGTTGACGTGTTGGCTTCGGTTGCCATCTGCTTTTGGTGTCTAAACATCACCACGTGCATCATCGTAGCGGCGTCTGGGTATGTGAACAGCAGACACAGAAGGATACCAGGAGCGTAATATGTAGACGCAGAGGTCCAAAGCAAAGCGGCAACATGTTATGACTTGGGATGAGAATGTGTTGAGTATGTTTGGTCAAGTTTGTGGCATCATGTGACATACTTTATATTAGCTTAGTAAAACTAATATAAAAAGCACTTCTGGGCTGCATGTTAAACATAATAACCACGGAGTCTCTGCATGCGTCTTTGGTGAATCAGATATATAATTTTCAAAATAGATGGTTTGAAATTGAACACAGTAAAATCTAGTTTCTGGTGATTTTGCAGCTTTAAGATTTGGCGCCCCCCTCTGGATCCGAAAAACGCAGGAAACCAAAGACAGATTTTCTTACTCGGCTCACGGAGACGCATTCATGTGACCATCGTAAATATATAAATGCATAAAATCATATCTGGATTAAATCTGGAAACTTGAAACGGCAAAAAAAGTGTGAATGTACATACATTATAAACATTTTTCTCACAGTCTACGCAAAAAGAAAACAGGATTGTCACAGTAGCTTGTATTTACGATATGTACACACATTTACTGTAAACACACACACACACACACACACACACACAGGGGCTTATTTGAAAATATTGAAATGTTGACAAAAATTGTGTTTTTGTTTTCCAATATTTGATTAGAAAACGACGCAAGTGCTCTGTTTTTTGGCCCATTTTTGCTTGTTTTTTTGGTCACTTTTGGTCAGCGCATGACGAGTGTGAGAGTCAGATCTGCTGTTAAATCAGAAGTTTTGCATTCAGGCTCCATCTGTGGTGACGGACTGATCCAAAGCTCAGTTTTTGGTGAAACGGAGATTTAGGCCAAATTTCAATAAAAACGTCTTAATTAGTGTAAAAATCTGCGTTTACATGATAACATCATGAGAATGATCCTCGTGTACATGGATCCGCCAAAAACAACCGAAAACACTGCAGTTTGCATGCCAGGCCAGTAGATGGTGGTGTCACTTGCGTTTTTTGGCCCCCAAAATGCCGTCGTCATGTGAACGAAAGGTCAAACCACAATAAAAGTTTAATGTTTCTTGCGAGAACCGTTGCCATGTAAACGGACCCTTAGTCGGAGAAGGCTAGGTCTGTTTGAACAACATTAGCGTACTTGTCTACCTGTGTGACAAGAAATAAGCTTTTGGAGTCGTTTCTGGGGTCTGATGTGGACGGAGATATTTTGTAAAGCAAAGGTCATGAGGACAGAATTTTATTTTTAGAGACGAAAATATCTGTTTAAAAAATAGACAGTTTAAGACAGAAAGTTCTCCGATTCTGTATTTTATCAGCTGAAATCTGATGCCGGGTGGGTCGCTTTTGGTCCAACATAACCCCAAAAAATCTGCAGTTTGGTCCTTTAATGCGTTCTGATCATAATCAGACAAACTAGAGATGATAACAATTAATCGATGATCAATTAATCGGTCGTTAAGACTAATCGAGGCTGAGGATAACACACATTTGTTATTGTTTAACAGTTGTTTTTTTTTTTCAAATAAATATTAATCGATCGTTAATTTGCCAAATATCTCGATGAGACCCCAGTGGAAACTCTTACAGGGAAGTTTTCATTTGAGACGACTTTATCAATATTATCGAAAA
>NW_024622345.1:0-2009 GCF_008729295.1 Plectropomus leopardus
CATAGTTAGAAGCCCATCTGCAATGAGCAGTGTCTGGAAAACACCAATTTGTAACATAAAACTGCTTTATTTAGCGTTTTTACCAGTTTTAATCACCTAGTCATTTGTTCTGGAGAGAAAGAGACCTCTGTGGATAACTCAGCTCCAGGTAAAAACCTCCCAAACAATGATCACTTCAGGATATATGACAGAAAGGTTCATGTGGTTGCAATCTTTAATCCTCACTGCTATATACCACTAAATCCCCACAAATCTTCCATACTTCACCTCGAAGGCCAACCTTTTTATTAAAATTAAAAGTTTTACTGCAGCAAATTCATAATGTACATAACTGTGTATTCTTTAATTACTCCCAACTCTATTTAAACTTGACCTTCTTCTTTTTCTTCAAACAGGATTATTCCAAGCTCCATCGTGTGGAGGTGATAGTGACGGCCTCTCTGCATGTCGATAGCACAGCAAAGAACACAGTGGTGCATGCCGAGTCACAGGTAAAAACACAAGAGGAAAAAGTATTTATGATATGTGACAGTGCTGGACCAGAGAGGTGGACTTGATCATTTATTGCAGTTTTTGTAGTTCTCTACAATAGGCCTTGAATGTTGATGTCAGTGTAGGCTTGTATGAACATTAAAAACCTAGACATGTGTATGCTAAAAATACAATAAAAGTGTAGTTTATACTCAGATCCAAAAATGATTATCTGCTGCTGTATCGTGTTCTCCAGTTAAGACTGACAGTGTTCCCAGAGAGGCGCGCGGACAAGTACGGAGGAGGAGTGCCATGGTGGATCATCGTGCTGTCCATCTTGTTTGGGCTAATGTTGTTGGCCCTGTTGGCTTTCCTCCTGTGGAAGGTAGGACTGAAGGACGAGGGGAGGACACCCTGACCCTGCTATCAAAAACACACAGCATTTTAATGAATGTTTTTTAAAACCTAACAGACTATAAAGCAACGTTTACAGAGCAACTGTAGGTATTTATGACAACAGTTGCACACATTTTCTAACAATCTTCCTCTCCTCAGTGTGGACTCTTTGGGAAAAAGAATAAAGAGCACCCGTCAGAAAAAGAGAGACTGACAGCAAATGCATAAAAAGAGAGAGGGTAATATTACCCGGCCTGCCATGAATGAGTGAAACTTTGTCTCTTGCTCCTTTTTGCTGAAATTTGTGCTTCCTGGTATGAGGCAGACAGCAACTCTCACACTGTGGCATGAATAAATGCTGCCAAGAGTTTATGCCTGATAGATTTTCACACATGATTATGTGTGAATCATTATGGTTTACCTGCATGGGTGATGGCTGATAATCAATGACTGAAGAACTGCACCATGGGGGCTGCATCTGCACCTCTTTGAATTTCTGTCTAACTCTGTTAATTCTTTTGTTCCTGTCTCACATATGGTACCTTGGTCTAAAGGTTTCTTCCTCTAAGTGCAAAAACGGGGGCAAACACATTTCCTTTATTTAAGTAAAGTGTATTTGACTGGTCTTCTCCTCTTAAAATGATAATTTAGATTTTCTGATGTGGGGTTTATGAGTTACTTTTTCATAGTCAGTATATTACATATAGTGAATGGCTGTCGTCGTGTCCCCAGTTTGAAGAAGCAGCCTTGATTACCGCCATGGAGGCTCAGCAATGTACTGCTGAGGAGGGGCGGCAGCAAAATGTATTTTGATCATCTGAAAATAAAATCAATATCCATTAAGTGTATGCTACATTTAGAATGATATAACAGCTTCATGTCCCCATCGGAAATTACTATCTGATTGCAATGTAAAGCAGTGAAAATACTCTAAATATAGTGTACATTTGAACTGATATTGACTTTTTTTAGGTGGTTAAAATATGTTTTGCTGCTGCCCTCGTCCACAGCAGTACATAGCTTTGCTTACATGGCAATACTCCTGTCTGCCTCTCCAAACTGACATCATGCCAAATGCCACCTGCTGTATATAATACACTGACTACGGATAAGTACCTCATACAACCTCGCTTCAAAAGATC
>NW_024622346.1:0-1468 GCF_008729295.1 Plectropomus leopardus
TATGTAGCTATATGCATTCATTCATTGTTTACAGCAGGCACCATTCCTCTGTGTTTGGACCCTCATGTCCACTGTGAACCCCCCACCCAAAAAAAACTTAAAAGGGGGAAAATGGTAGAAACCTGAGGAAGGAGGAGGGATCCCTCTTCAGGACGGACAGACGTGTGACACATGTTGTTAGAAACAACTTGAATTACTTGATTAGATAAAGAAGTCATAATCAATTACAATCATTATTCGTGTTGGTCGTTGAGATTCTGGAGGTGCTGATGACGGACGCTCTCTCGCTGCTCTGTTCTTGTTTCTGTAACCAGTTGTCACGTTCGTGGCCAAAGGTACTCTCTGTTCTCCGTAGAGTCCAAAAACGTGTCCAGTTTCACAGTTGACATCGCAGCGCAGAGACGCTGAGACGTCACCTGTGAATGCATCCAAATACTCATTTTTACATGAGCCCCCCCGTCTGTGATCAGTCTGTGTCCACATACCTGTTCAATGTCCTGCTGGCTCACAAACACTTATTTAACCCCTCGAGACTGGAACAAACTGGCTTGATTTATTTCAAAAACATGGGAAATTGACCAAAATTTTAGAAGCAAAAAAGTTAAGAGTTAGAAGAAATTTACAAGAAAATAAGAAAACAAACAAACAAAACACAACAACAAAAACTAAACAAGAAAATTACTACAAGAAAGTACAAGAAAAGAAATGCATGCTACACAATAATACATAATTAAGAGAATGATAAATATAGTGTTCTGGATATCTTTCCCCCATTTTTAGATAATATCCAATAATTCTCCCCTAGCTAATATTCAAATAAATTTATTGTCAACTTTTTTGCACTTTAACTGAGTAAAAGGAAAGTAATATAGATCCAGCTGATAAAGGGTTAACCAGCAGTGATTAACAAGCTGTTGCTGATAAAATCATAGTTTCATGATCGCACAAATTGATCAAAGATCCACGTTAACGAGAGCCGCTGCTCTGAGATCAGTGAAATCCACGAATAAAGTCAGTGATCGCAGACACACAGACTCCCAGCTACAGGCTAGGCTAGCAGTCTCCCCCTGTCTCCAGTCTTTATGCTAAGCTAGGCTAGCAGTTTCCCCCTGTCTCCAGTCTTTATGCTAAGCTAGGCTAGCAGTTTCCTCCTGTCTCCGGTCTTTATGCTAAGCTAGGCTAGCAGTTTCCCCCTGTCGCCGGTCTTTATGCTAAGCTAGGCTAGCAGTTTCCCCCTGTCTCCAGTCTTTATGCTGTGCTAGGCTAGCAGTTTCCCCCTGTCTCCAGTCATTATGCTATGCTAGGCTAGCAGTTTCCCCGTCTCCAGTCATTATGCTAAGCTAGGCTAGCAGTTTCCCCCTGTCTCCAGTCTTTATGCTAAGCTAGGCTAACAGACTGTGAAGAGACCGGAGTGTCACCTGTTGCAGGTGGAGCTGAGTCAGGATGACCTGAAGGTGCTGCTGAGGAT
>NW_024622347.1:0-2626 GCF_008729295.1 Plectropomus leopardus
AAAAAAGAAAAAGAAGAAGAAATGAATAAATAAAATAATAAAAATAAAAAGTTGGAACCAAGAAATAGTTTTGCACAAAAAATAAAACTGATTATGAAAATAGTTGGCATGTTAGTAGTATTATCGGTTCTATCTATTGGCTAAAAATCTTATTGTAGGAATTATCGGTATGCTGTCATAAGTCCCATTATCTAGTTAGTATTGTGCAAACGGAGTAGATTGGCACAGCTAAAAAGAGAAAAAAATGAAAAAAGTTGTTGTGTGTCTTAACTTTACATTTCTAGAATGCAAGATGTTGGATAATACAGCAATGGTCAAACAAACCATAAAACTATAGCCTAGTCACTGAGACATAGCTACCTGACATATTAATCATTATAAATAAAATCACTGCATTGATATATGTTGTGTAGTATTCTCAGTCTCTCAGTAGGTTACAGGTTTGACTTTGACTAATAGCATTAGAGGATTGAATCTGTGACCTTTTGGCAGCCAATGTCTTCTGGATCATCAGGTCAACTACATGATGCTCAGTGAGAACATGTTACCATCCTGACTGACACTGTGTCAGTTAGATAATCATTAGCTGTTATTGATCCTGCTCCACTCTCAGATCCTGAATCGGTACATTGATTTATGTGGTTCACTAACAAGCTTACTTCCTCGGCTGAGGTCAGTTTCAACACAGTGACTGACATTAGGTGAAATACACCCTTCAGAGTACTGACCCTCATTGATTTTTGCCTGTTTTTCAGAAATATGAAAGTCAGTTAACCCTTGACTGTTTTGCATTTTACATGCTTTTCATTTTTCATACCTTTGATAACTTTGGCTGTGTTCATGCATATAGCATAACATTTTGGCAAGGCTTTGTATTTTTGTTTCATCTTGGAATTTCCAGCCCAGCTACTACAATATTTCTAAAATACACTGTAAACAAAATTGTTGTTACATTCATACTGTTAAGTGCAAAAAATGCTCTGTTGAAACCCATTCAAATTGTAATTTTTGATCCCACCGCCATCAAATCATAAAAACATGCACTGTATTATTTTAGGGTGTCATTCTGGGCTTTCCTTTTTATTTTTTACTGTATTAAGCATATTGAGAATTTTCACTAGGTGCACTGTCTAGGTTCACACTAGATTTTTCTGCTGAATTAAAATTTTGGATTTAAATGTTTTTTTGTTGTTATTTGTTAAAATTTTGTATATAAACGACTTTATTTTCAGTTGCTCATAAGTTGTTCTTTATATTAATAATGATAATAACTTTAAATATATAGCAGCTTTAAAAACAGTGTTTACAAAGTGCTTTGACAAGCAGAGCAAAAGCCGAAACGGGATACACAGAAGGCACAACTGAGAGCCAAACAGTCCTACCAAACATAAGTAAGACATAACTAGGGTAGAGTTCAGATCAAGAAGATGACAAAAAATGCAAGATGCAGGAAGCAAAATGTCAATTTATAAAAATACAACTAAAAACACCAAAATTACCAAGCAATGAAAGCATTAAATGTCAAATAAAAAGATCAAAATTACCAAAAGTAATAACAGCAATAACATGTGAAATAAAAAGGAAATAAAATAAAATGAATTAAAATAAAGAAGTGGAGTTAGAACTGGAGGAAATCCAGTTTTTAGCAAATATTATAGATTTTTTTTTTTTTACTTCAATTGATACAAAGGTTTGACTCAAGCAAAATGCAGCACATGCACATTTATATCATTTGGCTGACACAGATTTTGTGAGCCATTTAAAACATTTATTGAGTGTTGAATAAACATTTAGTTTCAGTTATGTCCCTGTAGTTTAAGATAGTTTTGTCAAATAGACCTCTCTTCCTTATCACAAAAACCAAATAAAAGGAAGACTACATAAAACAGGTTATTGTTGGATTTTCTTTCACAACTGCAGCTGATAAAATGACAATAAAGGCAGTTATTTTTGTCATGCAAATGCATTTCTGTGCAGCCATAAACTCTGTAGAATTGTGCTTATAAGCAGAAAATAAACTTATCCAGCCATAAAAAGAGGATGAAATGCATATGCAAACAGCCATCCAAGTGAGTCCTGAAGAGGCTTTTAGGGGCAAAGAAAAAGTGGAGAGGTTAAAAGGACGGGCAGAGGAGAGGTTAGCTGTCTGGACTGCTGGCTCTCCTGAGACCTCTGTTATCTTCAACAACCCTGACAGGAGAGTCGCTCTGATGACCCCCGCTGCCCTAATCATTCCTGACATTACCACTTCCTCATTTGGCTGTGGGAGGTGGGGCAGGAGGACTATAAGGCAGGAGCAGACAGGGGAGGAGGAGGAGCAGGCTCTAGTGAAACCATGAAACCTTTAACAGAGGTTCCTAGCCTAAGGTCTATGATGTCCTCTGGGAGCTCAGGGGGAGACACTATGACTCACATTAGAGACCAGGGAGAGCTTATATTTAAACGAGAGCTGCAAAACAATTTTTTTTTTTAGTTTAATTGCAGAATTTCAGTGGTTAATCATGCTAAATTGCATGTTTTAATCGCATTTTTATTTCCATTATTTTGCTTTAAAAACAGATATGAAGTCCATATTGACAAGGTAAAGCAATCCCTACCAGATTTTCTTGATAAGAATGACAGTAAA
>NW_024622348.1:0-1763 GCF_008729295.1 Plectropomus leopardus
ATCTGGAGATATTTCTGGCCCTGCAGAGCTGCACAGCTGCAGCATCTTGTCAAACAGCAGGGACATTTATCACAGCTCAGGTAACTCCTGCTGATGAGATGAAATTAGCCTCCTTATCTCGGGCCTCCATTCTAATCAGAATCGGAACTTCATCACTGTCACATTTATACCCTCTGACACAAACTCTGGGATGGATATCTTCTCCACATTAGGACGTTTAAAGTGTGATAATGCCGTGTTTATTTTTACCTCAAATTTAACCATTTTTTTCTTGGGAGAGATGCAATGTATTTTCTATAGGCGCATTTTGTCACCTTTTGGACCCGTCCTTTAAGGGTGGGGATAGAGAGTATAGTTGGATGCAGTGGCTGCCGTTTTCTAGCGTCACATTACATCATCATACTGTTTGGCTGATACAACATGTTGTTTTTGGTAATTGCTATTAAAAAAATAGGCTAAGGGAATGTTGATTAAATATGCAAATGGCCTGCACGCATGAATTTGTTTAGGAATAATGAAAACCACAGGGGAAAAACGCTTAATTGTAATTGAACAGAATTGTTCCATGAAATTTGCTGTGCAGCACATAAAATGATACACACACAGACACACACACATAGGTAACAAATAATAATGATAATAATAACAATAAAACAGCATTAAAAGCAGCAGACTGCAAGTCAGAATTATTACACATGTCCCAAGTTATTGCACATTATTAAAATAATGTGAATATGGGTCCTGCAGCCCCTGTTAATTTTTTTGATGAAGCAATCTTTATTAATTTACTCTTGAACTACATCACACAATATAATAAGAATAAAATGACACTGAGGCCCACCAGGGGAAATGAGATGCCAGAAGCTTCAGTGGCTGTTTCCTTTGTTTCTAAGCTCCTGGGTCCAGGATCATCCTCTCACGAACTCCTGGTCAGAAAGCAAATAAGTGATTTTTCTAAAATGTCAAATAATTTCTTTGGGACAATATATCGACATTAAGAGAGTACATATACAGCACACAATATAGTGTATGTATAGAGAATGTATGTATTGTATTTAAGGTCATACAAACATATAACTCATGTTACACAAACACATGTAAGGTCATGTGACCTGTGTGTCTCCCTGCACCATTGTCACATTCATTTGACTGAACACATTTTATTCCCATTCAATAAATAAATAAATAAATGCCTTTAGCTGCCAGTGCTGACCAAAAAATGGGAGACAAAGGGACATTTTTAAAACACAAAGCCAAGTTCTAAAGTTTGGAAAAAAACAAACAAACAAAAAGTTCATCTTACTTAAATAATTTCAGAAAAATATTGCCTTGAAAAAAAATCAACAGTAATTTTAATTTACTTTTTTACTTTATCTCTCTAAGGGAATTAAGCTGTATTTACTTAATTTTGTGAAGTTGTTGCAACTTGAAAATAACAAGCAAAATAGCATTGTTTGTTCTAAGTTTCAGCAACTTCAGTAAACCAAGTTAGTCTGACTTCACTTGATGATGACAAAAAGGATTTCACCTATGATGAAGTTAGGAGATCTGTGAGTTCTGTTTTGTTAACGTGTAAGAAAATGCAAATATGATACAAAGGCAAATATAAATGTGATTAGTTTGCAGCCAGCAGAATACAGAGATAGCTCAGTAATCTTAGTTTACTAAAGTTGCTAACACTTAGAAAAATGATGTAATTAAACTTGTCATTTTGAAGTAGCAACAACTCCACACTTTTAAGTAAATATAACTAAATGTTTGTT
>NW_024622349.1:0-3139 GCF_008729295.1 Plectropomus leopardus
AATAGTGCAACAATAAAACTCATTAAGATCATGTGAAAACTGACACTTTGACATTTGAGGCTACAAATCACTCTTACCTGGGTAAGCTCATAGGGAACGTCCACAGTGGGATGGTAGCACACTATGGTTTTCCCATCGGACGTCACACCAATTTCCACATTACTACATCCAAGGAAATTGAAGGTTATTGTCCTGATCACAAGCATATATTTACAATGAAGCATGTTTAACAGTAACATTCTGTAACATTTAGATAAATACTCAAAACATTTTTATGTTTCTTTTGCATTTATGTGATTCACAATCACTGTAATAATTTGCAGACTTTACACCAACAAGCCAAGTACATGGTGCGCATGGATAACTTCAAAAGCTGACAGCACTGGATTTACACAGCAAAACCAAATATGACCTACAAAATAGCGTTGTTAAAAATATCAATTTACCGTTATATATCCATTGTAACATTTGAAATGGTGTCTGGCTTATCGTCTGCAGCATCGATACACCTGTACCTGCTGCACCTTCTTGCTCTCTCTGATTGTTTATGTTCTGTTATTCTGCTGCTCTCCACTGTTAATCAAGTAAAAGTAAAGTTGTTGTTGTCATGATGGTTGTTTTCACTATCTTTTATTGTAAATTTTTAAAAAATGCCCAAAAAATGATATTGAACATTAGTATTTATTTTTCAAAGTATTAGATTATAGCTGGAAATTCCAGTATTGTGACAAAAATACAACAAAATACTGAGAATTTATTGCCGTGATCGCAAGAATATATTTAAAATGAAGCATATTTAAGCTTAACATTCTGTAATATTTAAATAAATACTACAAAATACTGAGAAGCTCTGATAAACAAGGTGCAATTTTGCACAATCTACAACTTCACCTTTCATTTAGTGTAATGATAGTGGTTAGCTCAAAGGTACTTCTCATTTTTCACTATAGTTGCAGTTGTTTAAATGTGGATTAGATCCATAATTTCTTTTTTTTAAAGCCTTTATTCAACCAGGAAAAACATCTTGAAATTAAGAATCTCTTTTTAAAGACAGTCCTGGTCAAGACAGGCAGAAACATAAATCACAGACGGACAACACTGAACAAAAAATACAAAATCGAAATATGCATCTCAAAAGCAAGTGATACAAAACACGAAAAAGTCACTACAAGAGATGACTAAAAAGTATGTTACGATGTGCTATAAGTGAACCATTAAAAATTGGAAAAATTAAGACCAGCTAAGATATGCCCTGACATCGCATAAAGAATATGACATACAAAAGTCCTGCAACAGTGCGTCGAAACAGCACAGAGGAACCAATGCCTGCAGCTTCTGCAGTAGATTCCACATATACTGCTAATTACTAATCTCGAAGTCAAACAGTTAACCTAGATAAAACCTACCACAGCTGAAGGTATAAGAATCTGAACTTTTTTAACATCTAGCAACCACATCCAGATTTTATGGCAAGAAGAACAGCTTAATGTACTATTAACTGATAATGTGTGTTATAATCTATTTACCATTTGTGGCCGTGTATGTTATTGTTATTGTTTAGCTCTCCAGTGAAATTGTGATGTAATATGGCAAACCTCCTTATAATCAAAATGCTAATAAAATCATGTTCACCTATATCTAATATCAACATACCAGTTAGGGCTGTCAGGTGAAGGACCTGTGACACTGGACTTCTGTCGCACAGACACCAAGCATGCTGCAACAGAAAAACAAGTGAGACACACAGATAATGTGAAATTTACAAATTTTTAATTAAACATTTAACTTCGTAGCTGGAATTCATTAATTACATTCATAACAGTTGATGATATCTATGTTACACTCTGTAAATAGTCAATAGTGGATTGACGCCTCTCTCGGAAAACCCAAACATAGGACCAACAAGTCATGAAAACTGATAACGATTATTTTTGTTTTTATTCACAGAAAATACGGTTTCGACGGTGACAACACGACTGCTAGCCAAAACATTTTCTCAAGGTTAGCCTCGGTTAGCTTGAATTCCCCCCGCCTTGGCGTTAACGATGATTAACGGTGAACTGATACGACCTCAATCTAAAACCTAGTAAAGAAAACACGAAAAACTGAACTTACATTGCGCATGCCGCTGAGTGGTGCCCGCAGAAAGTCGCGTTAATAGACTGTGTATTTTGCACAAGCGACCCGCCGCCATGCTCCCTTATTTTCGACTGTGCACCACTTTAAGAGTTCCGTCGTAGCACTCTACTCACTCACCTTTGGTTCCACGTCTCAGACGACCAATAGTCATAACAAGTGGCGCATAAACCATACGCTTAAACAACCTGTTCACTACGTGTGTATCTTTTTTTATAGCTGTATTTGATCCAAACATACTTGAGAGTTTGTATGGAAGCAAATAAAAGACAAAAGTAATTTCATTTTTCTATGGCCAGTGAAAAGTTCATATTGAAATGTAATCACTTCTAAATTAATTGAATTGAAACATTTATTATAAATGTAGCTTGTATTAATATACTTTACATTTAAACCCATGTATTAGAATTAATTTGTTCTGAATTTACCCCTTTGAAATGAAAAAAAAAAAAGACAATTCTAGATTTGCAATTTCACACTTATGTTTTTTCAGATACCATTAAAAAAATAGATTCAGGTTGTTTCAGTGTAATTGGTCAAATACAGATCTAAATATTTAGGTTGATTTTTTTTTTTTCGAATAGCAACATTCAGGGTACCTAGAACAGGATCAACAATGTGTAGGTACAATCCAATGTACATAAAAAGTATAAACTGGATGATTTACTGGAGCAAACAAATTTGATTGATGTTTTCATGCTTTTTTTTTTTCCAAAAATTTCACTTGAATTTACAGATTGGAATTTAAACATAGTGAAACTATATTAAAATTCAGCTTTGGAAACTGCAAATGAAGAAATATTTTTAAAAAGTGCACTTAAGTGCAGTGTGTCAGTTAAGATACACAGTTTTGAAAGCAAAAAAAAATTTAAAAGGTATAACATCATAGGTGTTTAAATTTCAATGTTAATATTCCATGTCTGTTAAAATTCAAATATCTTTTTTTTTTTTTGCTCCGACAATTTTGTCCACTCATTTTGCAGAGGTGAATAATGTGCTGTAC
>NW_024622350.1:0-6211 GCF_008729295.1 Plectropomus leopardus
AAAAAAATGACCAAAACAGCAAGGCTATAGTATGTCAAAAACTTCCAAATTTAACATGTCCCAAAAACAGCTAAAAACACCTCAAAACAGCATGAAATAGCCTGCTGAGACACGCCATCGCATTAAAATATGCAAATATTGCCAAAAACACCATATTATAACATGTAAAAAGAAAATGACCAAAAGTCAAGGCTATAGTATGGCAAAAATGGCCAAATTTAACATGTCCCAAAAACAGCTGAAAACACCTCAAAACAGCACAAAATAGCATGCTGAGACACGCCATAGCAATGAAACATGCAAATAGCGCCCAAAACACCATAATATGGAGTGTCGAAGAAATGACCAAAGAAGCAAGGCTATAGTATGGCAAAAATGTCCAAAAGTGAACATGTCCCAAAAACAGCTGGAAAACACCTCAAAACAGCATAAAATAGCATTGCTGAGAACCCATCGCATTAAAGTATGCAAATATTGCCAAAAACACCATAATTATAACATGTCAAAAAAAATGACCGAAACAGCAAGGCTATAGTATGGCAAAAATGTCAAAAATATAGCATGTCCCAAAAACACCTGGAAAACACCTCAAAACAGTATAAAATAGCGTGCTGAGACACGCCATAGCATTAATATATGCAAATATTGGCCAAAAAAAAAAAAAAAAAAACACCATATTATAACATGTCAAAAAAATGTATGAAAACAGCAAGGCTATAGTATGGCAAAAATGTCCAAATTTGACATGTCCCAAAAACAGCTTTAAAAACACCTCAAAACAGCATAAAATAGCCTGCTGAGACACGGCATAGCATTAAAATATGCAAATATTGCCAAAAACACCATATTATATCATGTAAAAAAAAATGACCAAAAGGAAAGGGCTATAGTATGGCAAAAATGTCCAAATTTGACATGTCCCAAAAAACAGCTGAAAACACCTCAAAACAGCACAAAATAGCATGCTGAGACATGCCATAGCATTAAAACGTGCAAAAATGCGCCAAAACACCATAATTTTGGAGTGTCGAAAAAATGACCAAAAAGCAAGGCTATAGTATGGCAAAAATGTCGAAATTTGACATGTCCCAAAAACAGCTAAAAACACCTCAAAACAGCATAAAATAGCCTGCTGAGGGAAGCCATAGCATAAAATATGCAAATATTGCCAAAAACACCATATTATAACATGTAAAAAAAATGACCAAAACAGCAAGGCTATAGTATGGCAAAAATGTCCAAATTTGACATGTCCGAAAAACAGCTTAAAACACCCCAAAACAGCATAAAAAACCCTGCTGATTTAGCCATAGCATTAAAATATACAAATATTGCCAAAAACACCGTATTATAACATGTCAAATAAAAAAACCAAAACAGCAAGGCTATAGTATGGCAAAAATGTCCAAAATAAACATGTCCAAAAACAGCTGAAAACACCTCAAAACAGCACAAAATAGCATGCTGAGACATGCCCATAGCAATAAAACGTGCAAATAAGCGCCCAAAACACACCATAATATTTTGAGTGTCGAAAAAATGACCAAAGAAGCAAGGCTATAGTATTGCAAAAATGACCCGAAATTTAACATGTCCCAAAAACAGCTGAAAACACCTCAAAACAGCAAAAAATAGCATGCTGAGACCACGCCATAGCATTAATATAAAATATTGCAAATATTGCCAAAAACACCATATTATAACATGTCAAAAAAATGACGAAAACAGCAAGGCTATAGTATGGCAAAAATGTCCAAAGTTGACATGTCCCAAAAACAGCTTTAAAACACCCCAAAAACAGCATAAAATAGCTCTGCTGAGACACGCCCATCGCATTAAAATATGCAAAATATTGCCAAAAAACACCATATTATAACATGTAAAAAAAATGACCAAACAGCAAGGCTATAGTATGGCAAAAATGTCCAAATTTGACATGTCCGAAAAACAGCTTAAAACACCTCCAAAACAGCATAAAAAACCCTGCTGAGTTAGCCATAGCATTAAAATATGACAAATATTGCCAAAAACACCGTATTATAACATGTCAAATAAAAAAAACAAAACAGCAAGGCTATAGTATGGCAAAAATGTCCAAAATTAACATGTCCCAAAAACAGCTGAAAACACTTCAAAACAGTATAAAACAGCCTGCTGAGACACGCCATAGCATTAAAATATGAAAAATATTTCCAAAAAACACCATATTATAACATGTAAAAAGAAAATGACCAAAAGTCAAGGCTATAGTATGGCAAAAATGTCCAAAGTTGACATGTCCCAAAAACAGCTAAAAACACCTCAAAACAGCATAAAATCGCCTGCTGAGGGAAGCCATAGCATTAAAATATGCAAATATTGCCAAAAACACCGTATTATAAACATGTAAAAAAAAATGACCAAAACAGCAAGGCTATAGTATGGCAAAAATGTCCAAAAGTTGACATGTCCAAAAACAGCTAAAAACACCTCAAAACAGCATAAAATAGCCTGCTCAGACACACCATAGCATTAAAAATATGCAAATATTGCCAAAAAAACCATATTATAACATGTAAAAAAAATGACCAAAAAAGCAAGGCTATAGTATGGCAAAAATGTCCAAAAATGACATGTCCCAAAAACAGCTGAAAACACCTCAAACAGTATAAAATAGCATGCTGAGACACGCCATAGCATTAAAATGTGCAAAATATTGCCAAAAACAACATATTATAACAGTCGAAAAAATGACCAAAAAGCAAGGCTATAGTATGGCAAAAATGTCAAATTTGACATGTCCCAAAAACAGCTTAAAAACATCTCAAAACAGCATAAAAATAGCATGCTGAGAGACCATAGCATTAAAATATGCAAATATCGCCAAAAAAACACCATATTTTAACATGTAAAAAAATGACCAAAAAGCAAGGCTATAGTATGGCAAAAATGTCCAAAATTGACATGTCCCAAAAAAAACAGCTAAAAACACCTCAAAACAGCATAAAATCGCCTGCTGAGAACGCCATAGCATTAAAATATGCAAATATTGCCAAAAACACCGTAATTATTGAATGTAAAAAAAATGACCAAAAAAGCAAGGCTATAGTATGGCAAAAATGTCCAAAATATAGCATGTCCCAAAAACAGCTAAAAACACCTCAAAACAGCACAAAAATAGCGTGCTGAGACATGCCATAGCATAAAAAAATGCAAATAGCGCCCAAAACACCAATAATATGGAGTGTCGAAAAAATGACCAAAGAAGCAAGGCTATAGTATGGCAAAAATGTAAAAATTTTGACGTGTCCCAAAAACAGCTGAAAACACCTCAAAACAGCACAAAATAGCATGCTGAGAACCCCATCGCATTAAAGTATATGCAAATATTGCCAAAAAACACCAAATTATAACATGTCAAAAAAAATGACCAAAAAGCAAGGCTATAGTATGGCAAAAATGTCAAAATATAGCATGTCCCAAAAAAACACCTGAAAAACACCTCAAAACAGCATAAAATAAACGCATGCTGAGACACGCCATAGCATTAAAATATGCAAATAATTGCCAAAAACACCATATTATATCATGTATAAAAAAAATGACCAAAAGGCAAAGGCTATAGTATGGCAAAAATGTCCAAATAAGTTAGCATGTCCCAAAACAGCTGAAAACCACTCAAAACAGCATAAAATAGCGTGCTGAACACATTGCCATAGCATTATAAATATGCAAAAAGCGCCCAAAACACACCATATTAGTAACATGTCAAAAAAATGACCAAAAGCACAAGGCTATAGTATGGCAAAAATGTCAAATTTGACATGTCCCAAAAACAGCTTAAAACACCTCAAAACAGCATAAAATAGCCTGCTGAGAAACACGCCATAGCATTTAAAATATGCAAATATTGCCAAAAACACCATATTATATAACATGTCAAAAAAATGACCAAAAGCAAGGCTATAGTATGGCAAAAATGTCAAAATTTGACATGTCCCAAAAACAGCTAAAAACACCTCAAAACAGCATAAAATAGCGTGCTGAGAAACGCCATAGCATTAAAATATGCAAATATTGCCAAAAACACCATATTATAACATGTCAAAAAAAAATGACCAAAACAGCAAGGCTATAGTATGGCAAAAATGTCAAAATTTGACATGTCCCAAAAACAGCTGAAAAACACCTCAAAACAGTATAAAATAGCGTGCTGAGACATGCCATAGCATTAAATACATGCAAATATTGCCAAAAACACCATATTCTATAACATGTCAAAAAAATGACCAAAAGCAAGGCTATAGTATGGCAAAAAATGGCCACAAATTTAACATGTCCCAAAAAACAGCTTAAAACACTCAAAACAGCATAAAATAGCGTGCTGAGAAATGCCATAGCATAAAAACGTGCAAAAATGCGCCAAAAACACCATAATTATGCATTAGTGTCGAAAAAAAACATGACCAAAACAGCAAGGCTATAGTATGGCAAAAATGATCAAAATTTGACATGTCCCAAAAAACAGCTTAAAAAACACTCAAAACAGCATAAAAATAGCCTGCTGAGAACGCCATAGCATTAAAATATACAAATAAATGCCAAAAAAACACCATATTATAACATGTCAAAAAATGACCAAAAAGCAAGGCTATAGTATAAGCAAAAATGTCAAAATTTGACATGTCCCAAAAAACAGCTGAAAAACACCTCAAAACAGCATAAAATAGCATGCTGAGACACGCCATAGCATTAAATATGCAAAATATTGCCAAAAACACCATAATATAACATGTCAAAAAAATGACGAAAACAGCAAGGCAATAGTATGGCAAAAAATGTCCAAAATGACATGTCCCAAAAACAGCTTAAAAACATCTCAAAAACAGCATAAAATAGCATGCTGAGACACGCCATAGCATTAAAATACGTGCAAATAATCGCCAAAAAACACCATATTATAACATGTAAAAAAAAAATGACCAAAAGTCAAGGCTATAGTATGGCAAAAATGTCCAAAAGTTGACATGTCCCAAAAACAGCTAAAAACACCTCAAAACAGCATAAAATCGCCTGCTGAGGGACGCCATAGCATTTAAATATGCAAAATATGCCAAAACACCATATTTATAACATGTAAAAAAAATGACCAAAAAAGAAAGGCTATAGTATGGCAAAAATGTCAAAATATAGCATGTCCCAAAAAACAGCTTAAAAACACCTCAAAACAGCATAAAATAGCGTGCTGAGACACGCCATAGCAATTAAACGTGCATATAGCGCCCAAAACACCATAATATGGAGTGTGATGAAAAAAATGACCAAAGAAGCAAGGCTATAGTATGGCAAAAATGTCAAAAAATTTGACATGTCCCAAAAAACAGCTTAAAACACCTCAAAACAGCACAAATAAAGCATGCTGAGACACCCCATAGCATTAAAATATGCAAAAATGACCAAAAACACCAAATTATAGCATGTCAAAAAAAAAATGACCAAAAAGCAAGGCTATAGTATGAGTCAAGGCTATAGTATGGCAAAAATGTCCAAAGTTGACATGTCCCAAAAACAGCTAAAAACACCTCAAAACAGCATAAAATCGCCTGCTGAGGGAAGCCATAGCATTAAAATATGCAAATATTGCCAAAAACACCATATTATAACATGTAAAAAAATGACCAAAACAGCAAGGCTATAGTATGGCAAAAACTTCCAAATTTCACATGTCCCAAAAACAGCTAAAAACACCTCAAAACAGCATGAAATAGCCTGCTGAGACATGCCATAGCATTAAAATATGCAAATATTGCCAAAAACACCATATTATAACATGTCAAAAAAATGACGAAAACAGCAAGGCTATAGTATGGCAAAAATGTCCAAATTTAACATGTCCCAAAAACAGCTGAAAACACTTCAAAACAGTATAAAACAGCCTGCTGAGACACGCCATAGCATTAAAATATGCAAATATTGCCAAAAACACCATATTATATCATGTAAAAAAAATGACCAAAAGGTAAGGCTATAGTATGGCAAAAATGTCCAAATTTGACACGTCCCAAAAACAGCTAAAAACATCTCAAAACAGCATAAAATAGCCTGCTGAGAAACGCCATAGCATTAAAATATGAAAATATTGCCAAAAACACCATATTATAACATGTCAAAAAAATGACCAAAACAGCAAGGCTATAGTATAGCAAAAATGTCAAAATTTGACATGTCCCAA